>NC_057808.1:318317192-318538155 GCF_018294505.1 Triticum aestivum | reverse complement strand
ACGTACGCACGTTGTATATCTAGGTCACTCCCTCGAGACCGTCTCACTCTTTCTTCCGCACGGCGGGCCACACTCGCTCAATCTCGCTCTCTTTATCTGAGTCTCGTTTCACCTCGTTTTCTTTCACACACAAATGATATATCTCCCTGTTCGGGCCTCGATCGACACACTCTATACTCTCTCACGCAGATTGTCTATCTAGGTCAGTCCATCCAAGCCGCTGCCACTCTTTCGACCTCATGGTGGGCCACGCTCACTCAATCTCTCTCTCTCTCTCTCTCCGTATGTCTCGATTGACCTCGCTCTTTCTCGGACAAAAACGATATATCACCATGTTTAAGCCCAATTCGACCTATTCACATTGTATACTCTCTCACGCACATCGTCTATCTAGGTCACTCTCTCCAACCCGTCTCACTCTTTCGATCGCACAGCGACCCTATGTGATCGGTTGACCTTGCTTCCTCCCACGCACAAAATATATCTACACGTCTGTGACTGGATCATCTCTCAAGCTCTATCTTACAGCCCTCACCCTTGCCAAAAAGCTCAATCAGATAATATCTCTCCAGAGCATATATATTTGTTCAATGAATGTCGAACCACACTCACTTTGTCTCTCTATCTATATGTCTCTCGATTGACCTCGCTTTCTCACACCGTATCTTCCACGCGTTGAAGCTACTACCTCTCCATCCCTCGCAAAGCCAGAGCTATTTACATTGCGAGGGGCACTCCAACCTTGGATTAATTTGTGTAGGCATTTATTCCGGTCGGTTTAGATTATATTTTCGTAGCATTCGGCCCACAACTACTCCAAACACCGTTGCAACCGATGCAACTCCCCTAGTTGATTTCCCTCTGGCTCGGTCATCGCTCTCTCGCACGTCCTTTCTCGCCTTCAAAGTTGCACCATGGTATTATTGAAAAAACTATGTTGTTCTCTTTAATTATTATAAATAAGCTACAAAACTACACACCGATAGTCCACTTGGAATGGATCAAATTTCGACCCACAAATTAAAGTGCTACAAACTACACACCGAGGGGCCCACATGTCATGAAACAAATTTGGACCCATATACAAATTAAAAAATAAAGGACGAGGATCGAACATGCGACCGGGCCTTCAAGCCGCACGTCAATAGGCAACATACGTAGAATAGCAATATTTGTTGTACCCCCTTTGTTCACATAATATTTTTATATTACCACAGCCTAATTAATGGATAACATGTAATATTATTTTTAGTACTATTCGCCTTCACTTACTGGTGGGTTCCATGTGTGCTCTCTCTCTCTCTCTCTCTCTCTCTCCTCCCCTTCTGCGTTTAGACGCACGGGCAAACAGGAAGAACTCGCGGGCGATGTTGCCGTTGACCATATCTGGACGCGTTCACAAGTCACGGCACCAGTTTCACGTACTAGAAGCACTAGTCAGTGTGTACGTGCAATGCACGTTAATTTGGAAGTATATTAAGTGCATCGGATATTAACTACTAGGATATTATTTGCGTGTTGTCATGTGATTAGCACTATTTTTGGCATTAAATTAACTGCACGCTAAACGTGTTGAGCGCTCGACATTGAAGCAGTCTAGGTCGTTGGATGACAAGGAATACATGTGGCTTGATGACGTTTTATATTTAATTTGATACGGCTCTAGCAGAACATTCAATCGATCAAACCATACATTTCGTTCAATCTGACTCCGACTTTAAATTATACGACGATCGATATAAAATAAACGGAAATGATAAACGTTCGGATTTTAAGCATGGCAATCCGAACGTTTTTCATGGCAAATTTAGATTACGCGGCGGCGGCGGGGGCGTCTCGCGGTGGGAAGCGGCTCCTCTGCCGTGCTCTGTGTGCCGTCGGGCCACTGACCGACGGCGACGGCGGCATCTTGCGCCATTGTTGGCGTACTCCTGGACGTTGGCCTAGCTTCAAGGAAGCCCAAAATGTTCTGGACTTCGGAGCGAGTCAACTGGCGGGAGGAGGCGACTGGCGTTGGTGCAAGGAAGCGGTCGACGGCGGCCATCCATGCCGCTGAGGGGGGCACTGGCACCTGCGCGGGGACAGGCGCTGTCAACGGCGCGGCAGAGACATTCGTGTGCACGGGCACCGGCACGGGCGCGCGCGTCAGTGCACGCGCAGGCGCATGCGCTGGCAGGTGCACGGGCATGCGCGTTAGTGCACGCGCAGGCGCATGCGCTGGCAGGTGCACGGGCGCGTGAAAGTCGGCGGGGACCTCGTGGAACCCCGTGGGATCAAGCTCGGCGACAATGTGCGGCTCCCAGCCCATCAATGCCACGGGGATGGGCGATGGCGCAGTCGGGGCGACGGGAGCCGGAACGGGAGCGGGGACAGGCGCGGCGTCTTCCCGCAAGGCCAGTTCAAGCTCGTACCAAAGCGCCTTATGTTCTTGAGACTCCGGCTGGGTGTCTTCCTTAGGAAACTGGAACACTAAGGTCAGACCATCGTGATGCGGCATGGCGTACGTTTAGGTCAGGCTAGTTGGAGGTAGACGACAGGAGAATCGGAGAGGAAGAGAGAGGATTGTAGCGATACCGGGTAGTGCGGGGTTGATTTTAAACTACGGCACCGGCGACATTAAAAGTGGGAGCAGTTGGGACAACGGTGGGCGGCGGAGCCTGGTCAAAGGGCTCGCCTCGAGGTGAGTCTGCACAGCGGTCTGCTCGCACGCCTCCCTGACAGTCGGCGCAGCGGTCTGCTCGCACGCCTCCCGTCGACTCACACGCTTGCTCGGACGGCACCTGCCGATGAGAAGCGGGGACTCGTGGCGGCACGTAAACGCCCATAGTTTCAATAGTGAAAGCGTTCACCTTAACGTGACAGGTCTTTGTTCCAAAATACCTTGGCTCTTCATTTGTGCAACTTGTCATAAGCAGCTTGCCTCAAATTGAAGAAAAAACTTACGAAGTAATATTTGTGCCATATCATGTGACCATGCTTAGTTTCAAGAATTTATGCTCACTTTTGGATTTTCTGAAATTTAAGATCCAGGATTCGAAACAATATCATAACCTGCATCATGCAATAAATTTTCAAGCCGTACATCTGTCCTGTTGTATTTCTTAAGAAAGGATTTGGTCAAACATTTTGCTTAGTTAGACTTCAGACAAGTTATATATGCAGAGTAAAAGGATAATCCCTCTGTACCAGTGCATTGCCTGATATATTAACTCAAGTACTAGGCACGAACAAACGGGCTCAATTCTGTGCTCATCCTGGTGTAGTAGTACTAGTACTAGGCAATGCAGTTGACGAGTGACCTTGACGAGCGGCGACCGAGGGAATTGAACCGTGCTCGGCACGGTAGGTAACGTTGTCTAGTTACTAAAGCATCACTCCGTTGTTCATCGGTAGTCATTATGGACCGGGGACATGAGGGGAATTTCCTAGGGCTGGAATTCTGGCCGCCAGATATTTTGACTTGAAACGCTAAGGCTCGACTGGTTGGGGTTGCCTAATGTGCGTACCACGCACGCCACCGAAGGACACGAGCCCGGTTTTTTTAGGATCAACACGAGCCAAGGTGTGGCTGGTACGCCGTTGGGTCCTACCATTCGAGAATACGAAAGGAACCTTTTAAATTGCCGAACGAATCTATGTGTATTACAATACCCGTATTTTCCTTGCAAATACTAATCTCAACGTGGTAATTGATTTATGACGAGTTGTTGAATTAGAGTGAGTTTGTGATATAGTGATCTCAACGTGGATTTCACATTTCATGGTATCCCTAGTAAGTTTTCCAATGCAAATTCAAATTTAAAAGATGAACAATATGGAGGTGAGAAAACTTTGTATGTATCAAGCATATGACCACACACACACACAGAGACACACACGCACGAACACAACAACAATCCAATAAGTATAGTGCATCTATTTTTCCAAACCATGCATGTATAACACGAATTCAAAAATACTCCTTCTATTCCTAAATATTAGTCTTTTAGAGAGTTCAACAAGTGACTACATACGGAGCAAAATGAGTGAATCTAGACTCTAAAATATGTCTATATACATCTGTATGTGCCAGTTCATTTGAAGCCTCTAAAAAGACTAATATTTAGGAACGACGGGAGTAAAATGTAAGACATCCATGGTCCTCAGTTCAATATTTAAAATGAACAAAACTGAAACATGAATATTAAGTCTAGTACTACAGTACATGCAAATGTTGTGTTTAGGCGGAGCTATGATTGTCGGGGGTCAACCCCTCGACCTTATATAAAATTGTGGAGCTCTGTTTAGGGTTGTTTAGATTATATTTGTCCCCACCCTCCCAACCACCAATTGGTTGTGCACCCCCCACCCCTCCTCCCCGAGAGAATATCATGTGCCCCCATACCTTAGATGCTATATGCCGATACGAGTTGCTTGGAGCTTGTAGATCTGAGATATAGCAGCTCACATGATGTGTCTTAATATTTTTGCAGGAAACCTTGATGAGTTTGAGAATTGCACACAATTTGTACAAAAACTACTTAGATGCCCTTTGATCCCATATCCAACGACCTCGAAGCTCGTATCACCGTAGTATCTAAGATGAAGGAGGACATCATATTCTCCTGTATGTAAGAATATCATGTGCTACCACACCTTAGATGCTTTGGTGATACAAGCTCTTCGGAGGCGTTGGATTTGTGACCCAACACCTCCTCGGTGGTTCGAATGGTTTTTTGCAGAAAAGCCCCAAAAGAGTTCGGCCACTGCTTACAAGCACAAAGACTGCTCAGATGCCATTGGATCTCAGATCAAACGACCTCCAAGCTCGTATCACCGTAGCATCAAAGCTGCGATAGCACCTTATGTTTTCTCGCACAGGAGAGTATGAGGTGCTCCCGCATCGTAGATTCTATGGTGATACGAGTTCACTGAGATCTAACGGCCCACAGTAGGAGGTTTGAATGTTTTTGCAATATACGGCTGATAGAGTTTGGGAAATGCGCAGAAAGTACAAGTACTACGCATGTGCCATCTGATCACTGATCATACGACCTAGATGCTCATATCACCGTAGCGGGTAATTAAGCTACGGGGAGCACCTAATATGAGCACCGGGGAGCCGTTGGATCGAAGATGCAGCGGCACACACGAGGCCTGAATGTTTCATTTGCAAAAAAAACCTTTGGAGAGTTTGGAAATTGCGCATAATTACAAAGACTACTCCCAAGCCATTGGATCTCACTTCCAACGGTGTAAAAACTCGTATCACCATAGTATCTAAGCTGCGGGGTGGATGTGATATTCTATGCCGCTGTCATTTTTGTTCGTAAACTTGCAAAATACGTGTAACTCGTGCCGTTACTTGTCTAACCGCGCAAAGTGTTTGTTCAAAAAAACCATCCTACACTGAAATATCGGAACAACACACGGGGGTCCCACTTGTCATTAATCAAATTTGGACCTAAAACTAACAAATCTAAAAGACGAGATTCGAACTGGCAACCTGGACTACAAAGCGTAAGTCGATAGCCTGAAAAAATGAACGGTTGTTGGCTTTGTCCCATAACTTGATTTTATACAGTACTTGCGTTGAGTAGAGTAGAGGGAGTGCCTCGTCAACACGTGCATGACCGTTGTCTCACTTACTGGTGGGTCCCAGGTCTGTGATCTCAATGTCTCTTCTCTCCATCGTCTAACCTTTGCACGGGCACACACGAAGAGTGGCGCTAGCTTGCCGTGGTGTTATTACAACTAAAAAAAGCTTGGAAAATAGAAGAATCGCCTAGAACAAGAGACGTTGTGGCTGGTCGAGACGGAGCTAACCACATCTATCCTCCATGCCACGTTTGCATGATGAAGTTGTGTGGCTAGTGGGGTGTTTTCGACCGACTGGCTGGGTCCCGAGGTCGAACCATAGGTACTACGTCTGATACAGTATATTTTTACACGCACATTTTTCCTCCGTGCCGACACGTGGCACACCCTACCGCGTGGTTTCGGGGTCCTCCCGGGTGGTGCACGCATATATTCTTCCTGACATGGGACGCCCTACCGCGCGTTTTCTGGGTCCTCCTCGGCCGTAGCGCCGAAGCAAGTAAATGAGTCGTCAAATCACGAAAGACCACCTTTCCTGCCGAGTACATCAATGAAGCACGGTGGCTAGCTAGTTGGGCTAGTTTGACCGATTAGCTGGGCCGCCGCCACATTTGTTTTTTCACCCCTTTTTTTATCTACTTGCCGGCAGGTAAATTTAAATATCCACCGCGGGGTTGCTCTGGTGTTTGGGTGCGGCAGGATTTTTAATTTTTTGATTGACAGGAGCAGGCGCGGCAGGATTTTTAATTTTTTGATTGACGGGAGCAGGCGCGGCAGCAATTAGTCACGATGACTCCGCCTATAAAAACCCACTGCTCCCTGATGTGAGAAGTCGTCGACTCGTGTTTTACCGTGGTGAAAACCAAAAGATTCCCTGCTCCCTCCGCCTTCCCGTAGATTGCATTGCCTTTCAGCCGTTTCGCCCCCTTTGCTTCCTCTCCCCATTGCTTCTACCTGGTGCCATGGCGGCGCAGCAGATCACGGAGTCCGAGGTGAGGCGCCTGACACAGGAGCTCCATGCCAAGGATGCGGAGCTTAGGGCCAAGGACGTGGAGCTCCATGAGCTCAAGGAGGAGAGGAGTGCCATGCTCCTCCGTTATGTGTGGGAGTTCACGGAGCTTCAAAAGCGGCAGGCGTCCACCACAAAGATGCTCGAGGCATCGGCGGTGTTGCTGCAGAAAGCAGGAGATACGATAGGCCGTCAGGAGAGCCGGCTGGAGCGCGAGCGGGCCGATCGTGACGAGGTCCAGGATCGCCTCAGCCACTTGGTGAACCAAGTTGCCACACACGTGTTGCGGCTACGCGATGCCTACCGTCGTGCCGGCGCCACGATGCCGGCCGTCGGGCTAAACCCGTTTGACCACCCGATCGATTTCAATGAGCTGCGGCTTCCTGACCTGGTCTCCTTCTTCACCTATATCTCCGAGGAGCTGAGCCGTCTCCGCGCGATGGTGGGGGCTGAGCTGGACAAGGAGGGTTTGCAGGCTGCCGTCGCTGTTGTTGGGCGAATCCTTTCAGGGCTCCGTACCGGAATCCATTCGTGCCATTGGACGCCGTCTTTGACGAGCTGGCTCCCGTCGACCGGGAGCGGGCTCTGCGGGCGGTTGCACCCTGCATCACCAACGTCACGCGCCTCGAGAAGCAGAGGGACTTCGGTGGTGTTTAGGCGCCCTCTGCATGGGCATGTCCATGTCTCAGCGCAACATGACCGTTGGGTCAAACTCAGACGGTGCAGATCAGTCACTGTAGCACAAAGCGTGTGGGTGTGTTTGGTTGCATTCTCATCTCAATATAGTTGTTTCCTCTTCGTGTATTTTTGTCAACCTACTAGTGTGGACTCATGCACCCTTCATGCACTCTGCCAAACACCCAAAAGTGGGTCGAGAAGGGAACTTTTGCTCCCATCCCGTGCACCCTTCATACACCCTGCTTAACACTATTCGTGCTTCGTATGTTTCATGTTTCGTGGAGTACTGTAGCACCGTACTCTCCGTGCGTTGTGGACCTAGTTCTGTTCACATTGATCTCACTGTTCATTCTCGACCGGACAGTCGAAAAAGCGGTACTATGTTACATATAGGAGTAGTTGACATGCGCACAACATCATTTGTTATTGTCATATCTTACTACACTAGCAACAAGATTGTGTAGTACTGACGTATGAACCACTGCACATGCCTAGTAGTAGGAGCACTGTGTATGGTCAAGTGGCTGCCGTGTTTCGCACTCCTCCGTCGTAAGAGTGGAAACGCTTGCTGTAATCATTTTTTTCTTCAGAAAAACAGTGGACACGCTCTACCGTGCGGATCCTCCTCCAGCCATGCACTAAATTACTCACTTTCGCCGACGTGTGGGACAGCCAGCACCTGGGTCCACCAGCCATGCACTAAATTACTCCGTAGTAGAGTGACGGTAGACTACCCCGATCGAACTGCCGCAGTAATGCCCAATGAGCCGTCAAATCACAAAACCCCCTCCTTTCCAGCAGTAAGTTGGACAGACGAAGCAACCATCATTTCACTCTTCTCTCTCAGCTTCCTCTCTTGAAGAAAACCCCCACTCGCTTCACTTCTCCCTCATCTCGTTCCTCCTTTCACTCTTCTCTCTCAGCTTCCTCTCTTGGATGGACGCCGGAGCACCGGCCGACGTGATGTCTATGGCTTTGGCCAAAACTGTCGAGGCTCATGGTATGAAGAAGCGCAAGCACCCCGCCGAGACAACCGCAGACAAGCTCAAAGCCATCGCCCTGTCCAAGCCCCCCTCTCCGGGATCCCTCATTAAGCAAGTCCAGGTAATGTCTCTTGTTGACAATCTTTTTCTCGATCTTGATCGTGTTTTTTCATCTAACACGCAGTACTAGTACTGGTAGTACAACTTTCTGGGTGATCTTGCATGTGATTTTAGTGTGCCAAATGACGGTTCTAAATTCCTCTTTTGACCAAAACATGCGAGAGGTTGACACTGATTTCTTATAGATTACTTTCAACTACTCCCTCTGTCCCAAATTTCTTGTCTTAGATTTGTCTAGATACGGATGTAGCTAATACTAAAATGTGACTTGATACATCCGTATCTAGACAAATCTAAGACAAGAATTTTGGGACGGAGGGAGTACTTTATGAACATCAATGCTACCTTTTAAAAGGGTATATTTGCCTCAGTAACTTGTGTTATGGATATTGCATGTAATCCCTCTGCTCTCATGCCTTTGAAGACATGTTCTAGTGTCTTTGTTCACTCATTTCTGTGCGTATATGGAGTATAATATCGAAAATCATCTTATATTTCCGAACGGAGGTAGTAATAAAATATGGTTTCTGTTTGAATTAGAACCAGGTCCGCGGTGGAGATGAAGTTCTCAAAGTCATGCCGTGTGAACTGGAAGACCTAATGATGAGTTCTACTGCTGAACTATCCAGCTGCTGTGTCCTTGTCGCCACGTGTTCCTGTAGCATTGTTGTCAGGCGTGTTCTCGAGGCTGTACTTGACCACAACAATTTCCTGGCTGTGCCTTCGATTATGAAGGGTGTGGTTCTTGTAAAGCTTCCCAACAGATCTGATGCGGCCTGTCTTCATCATCATGTTTATGAGTGGAAAGACAACTCTGTTAGGTTCTCCAAGGTTGACAAGATGGTGATGGTGCATGTAGACATCTCACATGAAGTCCATGGCCTAGTCAGTTATGCGGGGTTCATCCCGTAGGTCGGTGGCAAGAAATAGTCTGCAGAGTTTAGTTAGTGCAACTTTGCTTGTCTGTAGTAAGTACTATTGTTCAGTACTTGATTTGTGTTTGTGAACCCTGTATTGTTTATTAGTACTGCCGCTTTTGGTGTGTGAACGGTCTATGTTAATGTCTGTCCACTCAATTCAGTCTGTATATTTTGAAGTATCCAGATCATATTTTTTGTGAGGACGGTTTATCAATTATGGTTACACTCCAATATCTGTATGCATTGCAGGGTTTATCGCACCCACCAGGATTTATAGTCCCATGGATGTTCGGTCCATACGATTTGTCACGACCTTTGGACTGTCCTGCTTGTGGGAGTAGGCGGGGACCCTGCATGCCACACGTAGTTGGACGATCAATCTTCTGTTTAGTACTTCAACATAGTGATTTCCTGGTAAGCATTCACTCGTGTCACATCAAGTAAATCTTATTGATTTACTGTCTAAATCTTATTGATTTAATGTCATGTTTTCTTTCTTTTCCTGCAATTTTACGATGCAGGTTTTGCCATGTGACATTCATCACAGAATAAACCGTTTGGTTTGCTCTACAATGGCTATTTTTGCAGGTTTCACTTCTTATGTCGTGTCAGTAACAAAGGCATTGTCCATCACTTATATTACTGGAAAAAATTGGATCAGTCTGTTGTCTGAGTACAAGCTGAATCCCTATGATGAACTGCAGTTTGGTTTAACAAAAACGCCACAATTAGTCCTTCTCGCGTTTAAAAGAAATGAAGAAAAAAACTGGATCATGGTCACGGATCCTAGTCAAGTTAGAAAGTTGATCATAGCAGACCAGACACGATCGCCGCTGTCTCGCACGGATCGAGCACCGGCATTTGCTCTAGCACTGACAGCGGCAGCAGCTCAGTCTGATCCAGCTGAGGATTGGGCACCGACCGCGTCAGCGGATCAGTCTGATCTACCGGAGGATCGGGCATCGACACCGGCACCTGCTCCGACACCGGCACCAGCTCTACAAGGAGCCCCATCTCCGGCAGCAGTGGCGGCTTCGGCACCTGCACCAACACTTGCACTTGCATCTGCTCCGGCCCGTGCAGTTGCACCGGCAACAAACTGGGCTGCAGTTCGCACTTCATATACCAAAGTCCTTACAAAAACCGACATGTCCACCTTCTTGGTAAGCATTGGCCGCCCAAGTGCTTCGTTCTTTTTTCTTTCCATGTTGTTTCACATGATTCACTGTGTTGATCTAACTGTTTGGGTATGTCTTCTTGTTTGCAAATAGAGAATTCCTAGAGCAACGAGGGAGTCGTTCAACAATCCGGGCGACCGCGGCCAAGTTTCTCTTACCATGCGCAGCCTTGGTGTGAATGAACCTGCTCAATATACCGTAAGTACAAAGGATGGTCGCATGATGATTGATGCTAAAGGATGGTCAAGGTTCAAATCTAAATCATATCTTGTGGTAGGGGATGATGTCAAAATCGAACTTTCTCGGCAAGGAGAGCTGGTCCAAATCAACTTTGAAATTCTTCAGTAGCAGCACGCAACTGCCGAACTGATCTATCCTCCGAGAGATTTTGATGTAATAATCTGGCATGGTGAAACAAGTGTCCTGTGTGTATAAGTAGTATGACAGTATTATTTATCACATGGTATATCGTTCATAGAATTGCAACTCTGATTGCAGGTTAGGAACTGTCGTTCGATTTCATTCTAACAGCTGTCGTGCTTTATTCAATTTTGTGTATTCGCCTTGCGACAGCATCTAAAACCAGCGCCGTACCGATCGCTTGCAATATGAAAAGCGCTGAGGTAGAACACATGGGCCCCCAAACATGCAGGGTCGGCCTGCGGCCCAAAGTCCAGAACCGTAAGCCTATCTGAGTATTATCTTCTCAGCTGAACCCCCATAAAAAAAGCTGAACCCCCATAATGCCCGTGCGTTGCAGAGGGAGTATATTTCTCGGCAAGGTGAGCCTGTGATATAAAAGATTTGTATATTTCTTTACAGAGGGAGTATCTCTCTGTCAAAAAAAATTATGTGTAACTAGTTACTCCTGTCTTTCTACTTCCTTTCGCTGATATGTGGGGCAACCGGCAACGGGGTCCACGTGCCATATGCACAAATTAGAGTGCACAACTTCACGGTAGACACACCCCGGTCGTAGCGCCGCAGTAATGCCCAATGAGCCGTCAAATCACAACCCCCCTTTCCAGCTTTAGCAGTAAGCTGGACGGACGAAGCGGCAATATTTCACTGGGCCTGAATCCCCTTCTCCCTCGTCTGGTTGTTCAGAGAAAACCCCCTCTCGGCGATTGCATAGGGTTTTCTCATGGAGAACCAGGTACGAATTCTTCATCCATCCCTGATAAATCCAAGTCCCTTGGTCGCAGGTAATCCTAGGATGGCAGTCGCCGCCGTTGATGCATTTTTCTTCCTACTGAATCTAGTGTGTTTCATTTGCAGTGCCCAAAGTGCGAGTACCCTACAGGTTTCTGTGCCCTCAGCGAGACACCACACTTGTTCCTTCTTATCCTAACACAGCATCTGGAAACGCGCACAGTATGTTCCTAGAATCCTCTTTTCTATCCGGGAGGGTGGGTTTTTTTTAACATGCTGTGTTCTCATATTATTTTTCCCGCAGTGTATTATTTGCTCTGCCAGAACACATGTACTCAAGATGCTCGGCCTTGCCATAACTGAATACACTAGTTTATTGGTCACAGTGAAGACAAGCCATGGATATAAGTTCCGAGTTGGGTTCATGAACCAAGAAGATCGTTGCTTTTTTTATGGCCGAACTTGGATAAACTTTCTCAAGTGTTACGGACTGAAAGTTGGCGCACGAATGTTGATGGAAATAGCAGAACCTGGTCTCATCTTCACTGCGATCTTCCACCCCGACGTCGTTCTAATTGTTCATCCATGTTAGTTTTGTATCTGGTTCTTGCTTGTTGCCTCGATTACTTCTTAATCCACCTATTCTGTCTAACTAATCACAATTTAACTTTAGAAGTAGCAACGAATCTCTCACGAAGATGCTACTTCTAACTAATATTTTCTTATAATTGGTGGCACGTGTAGATTTTTTCAGAGTTAAGCAGTCTGCTCATTTGTTACTCTGTAATAACTCGGCTGTTACTAATGGCACTGAAGTTGACTGGATCGATATCCACAAGTTCCTACACTTTATTGATCGTCTTGAGGTCCTTGTGGGGCGTTTCAATGGTGGAAGGCCACGTGGGATATGTGTGCCACTGCTGCACTCGTTGAACAGGTCCAACTGTGTCGAGAAACTTATGGTACGAGCTATTTTTTGTTATATATGTTGTTCATAAACTATTGCTTATACACAGTTTTACAGCTGTGATCTTCTTGAAACAGGAACTGCCGAGTTCTATTGTTCCTATACATATGCCTGACCATGGTCGGGTCAGACTTGCGCTTGGTCACAACATGATGTTTATGTCGACTTACTCAATTCCCCTTGGAGGTGAAAAGATACTTATTCATGGGTGGTCTCAAATAATGAAGGCCCGTCCATCTTGGAGAATAGGACAGAAGATTATGTTCATGCTTTTCCATGGCTCTAAAGCGAATATCCTGTTTATTGACCATGTTGCGAGATGAAGCCGCTTTCAGAAGGTTGTGGATGCGCGGGGTGGCGCCTGGGCCTTGTCCTGGGGTTTGGCGGCCTCACCCTTGGTTAACTGTAGGCAAAGCAGCACTGTTCGAGGCGTGCTTTGTACGGTTGAACCTGTATAAGTACTCATACTGCTTTCAGCTTTGGTTGTTAAGTGCCCCTGCTGGTTTCAGTTAAGGTTGTTAAGTACTCTTGCTGCTTTTACAGTCAGTCATGTTTCTTCAGTCCTGTCTTCCTCCAGCCGCCAAAACCAAACCAGCGCCGGCGGGGCCGCCTGCTTACGCCTCCCACGGCTGGCTGCGCCTCAGCGCACGCATCGTCGCCCCACCGTCTCCTAAATCGTTAACGCCGACGTCCTCCGCGCGCTTTGGTGCGCTCGCCGCGGCGCCGCCCTCTCGCGTTGTCAACATGGTCAACAAACAACAGGAATCGGCAGAAGTACGTGGAGAGGATGACAGTAGGGGCCCACCACGTCAGCGTATGGAAAAATAAAATGCTTCCTCCTAGTGTTTTCCTGACATCTGGGACCCATGACATTGTGAGTGTATATAGTCAATAGACAAGAGAACAGCACAAGATCGGCTGACACCTGGGATGTAGCTACTCGAGCAGTATTTTTTTTGTTTGGTATTGTTGACACGGAGCAGGGTTTGAACTGGGCTGTGGCCCGTCTAGCCTAGGCTTATAATTTAGGGACAATTCCATTTATCCCCCTAACTTGAGCCACCACCTGGCATTTGCCCCTAATTTTCAGGTATGCTCAAAAATACCCCTCTTCCGTCAAGTCACCTTACAAAAATGCCCTTCTGTGCCGTTACCGTCCGGTCAAAGCGGTTTGTGTTGGAAATATGCCCTAGAGGCAATAATAAATAGGTTATTATTATATTTCCTTGTTCATGATAATCGTTTATTATCCATGCTAGAATTGTATTGATAGGAAACTCAGATGCATGTGTGGATACATAGACAACACCATGTCCCTAGTAAGCCTCTAGGAGACTAGCTCGTTGATCAATAGATGGTTACGGTTTCCTGACCATGGACATTGGATGTCGTTGATAACGGGATCACATCATTAGGAGAATGATGTGATGGACAAGACCCAATCCTAAGCCTAGCACAAGATCGTGTAGTTCGTTTGCTCAGAGCTTTTCTAATGTCAAGTATCACTTCCTTAGACCATGAGATTGTGCAACTCCCGGATACCGTAGGAATGCTTTGGGTGTACCAAACGTCACAACGTAACTGGGTGGCTATAAAGGTGCACTACAGGTATCTCCGAAAGTGTCTGTTGGGTTGGCACGAATCGAGACTGGGATTTGTCACTCCGTATAAACGGAGAGGTATCTCTGGGCCCACTCGGTAGGACATCATCATAATGTGCACAGTGTGACCAAGGAGTTGATCACGGGATGATGTGAGTTACGGAACGAGTAAAGAGATTTGCCGGTAACGAGATTGAACAAGGTATAGGGATACCGACGATCGAATCTCGGGCAAGTAACATACCGATGGACAAAGGGAATTGTATACGGGATTGATTGAATCCCCGACATCGTGGTTCATCCGATGAGATCATCGTGGAACATGTGGGAGCCAACATGGGTATCCAGATCCCGCTGTTGGTTATTGACCGGAGAACGTCTCGGTCATGTCTGCATGGTTCCCGAACCCGTAGGGTCTACACGCTTAAGGTTCGATGACGCTAGGGTTATAGGGAAAGTATGTACGTGGTTACCGAATGTTGTTCGGAGTCCCGGATGAGATCCCGGACGTCACGAGGAGTTCCGGAATGGTCCGGAGGTAAAGATTTATATATGGGAAGTCCTGTTTTGGTCACCGGAAAAGTTTCAGGTGAAATCGGTAATGTACCGGGACCACCGGGAGGGTCCCGGGGGTCCACCAAGTGGGGCCACCAGCCCCAGAAGGCTGCGTGGGCCAAGTGTGGGAGGGGACCAGCCCTAGGTGGGCTGGTGCGCCCCCCCCACCAAGGCCCAAGGCGCATGGGAGAGTGGGAGGGGGCAAACCCTAGGTCCAGATGGGCCTTAGAGCCCATCTAGTGGGGCGCCCCCCCTCTCCTATCCTTGGCCGCCCCCCTTGATGGGATCTAGGGCTGGCCGCCTCCTCTTGGGGGTGGAAACCCTAAGGGGGGCGCAGCCCCCTCCCCCCTATATATAGTTGAGGTTTGGGCTGCCCAAGACACACGAGAACGTCTCTCTTTTGGCGCAGCCCTACCCCTCTTCCTCCTCCTCCTCTCCCGCGGTGCTTGGCGAAGCCCTGCGGGATTGCCACGCTCCTCCACCACCACCATGCCGTCGTGCTGCTGCTGGATGGAGTCTTCCCCAACCTCTCCCTCTCTCCTTGCTGGATCAAGGCGTGGGAGACGTCACCGGGCTGCACGTGTGTTGAACGCGGAGGCACCGTTCTTCGGTGCTCAGATCGGAATCAACCGCGATCTGAATCGCTACGAGTACAACTCCCTCATCCGCGTTCTTGCAACGCTTCCGCATCGCGATCTACAAGGGTATGTAGATGCACTCCCCTTCCCCTCGTTGCTAGATTACTCCATAGATTGATCTTGGTGATGCGTAGAAAATTTTGAATTTCTGCTACGTTCCCCAACAGTGGTATCATGAGCTAGGTCTAGCGTAGTTTCTATGCACGAGTAGAACACAAAGTAGTTGTGGGCGTAGATGTTGCCAATTCTTCTTGCCGTTACTAGTCTTATCTTGTTTCGGCGGCATTGTGGGATGAAGCGGCCCGGACCGACCTTACACGTACGATTACGTGAGACAGGTTCCACCGACTGACATGCACTAGTTGCATAAGGTGGCTAGCGGGTGTCTATCTCTCCCACTTTAGTCGGAACGGATTCGATGAAAAGGGTCCTTATGAAGGGTAAATAGAAATTGGCATATCACGTTGTGGTTTTACGTAGGTAAGAAACGTTCTTGCTAGAAACCTATACAAGCCACGTAAAAACTTGCAACAACAATTAGAGGACGTCTAACTTGTTTTTGCAGCATGTGCTATGTGATGTGATATGGCCAGAAGATGTGATGAATGATATATGTGATGTATGAGATTGATCATATTCTTGTAATAGGAATCATGACTTGCATGTCGATGAGTATGACAACCGGCAGGAGCCATAGGAGTTGTCTTTATTTTTTGTATGACCTGCGTGTCATTGAATAACGCCATGTAAATTACTTTACTTTATTGCTAAGCGCGTTAGCCATAGAAGTAGAAGTAATCGTTGGCGTGACAACTTCATGAAGACACAATGATGGAGATCATGATGATGGAGATCATGGTGTCATGCCGGTGACAAAGATGATCATGGTGCCCCGAAGATGGAGATCAAAGGAGCAAAATGATATTGGCCATATCATGTCACTATTTGATTGCATGTGATGTTTATCATGTTATGCATCTTATTTGCTTAGAACGATGGTAGTAAGTAAGATGATCCCTCACTAAAATTTCAAGAGAAGTGTTCCCCCTAACTGTGCACCGTTGCGAAGGTTCGTTATTTCGAAGCACCACGTGATGATCGGGTGTGATAGATTCTAACGTTCGAATACAACGGGTGTTGACGAGCCTAGCATGTACAGACATGGCCTCGGAACACATGCGAAACACTTAGGTTGACTTGACGAGCCTAGCATGTACAGACATGGCCTCGGAACACAAGAGACCGAAAGGTCAAACATGAGTCGTATAGCAGATACGATCAACATGGAGATGTTCACCGATGATGACTAGTCCGTCTCACGTGATGATCGGACACGGCCTAGTTTGACTCGGATCATGTATCACTTAGATGACTAGAGGGATGTCTATCTGAGTGGGAGTTCAATAATCAGATGAACTTCATTATCATGAACATAGTCAAAAGGTCTTTACAAATTATGTCATTGCGCTTTAGTTCTACTGCTTAAGATATGTTCCTAGAGAAAATTTAGTTGAAAGTTGATAGTAGCAATTATGCGGACTGGGTCCGTAAACTGAGGATTGTCCTCATTGCTGCACAGAAGGCTTATGTCCTTAATGCACCGCTCGGTGTGCTGAACCTCAGCGTCGTCTGTAGATGTTGCGAAACATCTGACATACATGTTTTGATGACTACGTGATAGTTCAGTGAGTAATGCTAACAGTTTAGAATTGTGGCACAAGAGACGTTTTTGAAACATCGCAGAACATATGAGATGTTCCGAAAATTGAAATTGGGATTTCGGACTAGTGCCCACGTCAAGAGGTATGAGACCTCTGACAAGTTTCTTAAGCCTGCAGACTAAGGGAGAAAAGCTCAATCGTTGAGCATGTGCTCAGATTGTCTGAGTGCCACAATCGCTTGAATCGAGTGGGAGTTAATCTTCCAGATGAGATAGTGATGGTTCTCATAGTCACTGCCACCAAGCTATTAGAGCTTTGTGATGAACTATAAATATCAAGGATAGATGATGATCCTTGAGCAACTCGCGATGTTTGACACCGCGAAAGTAGAAATCAAGAAGGAGCATCAATTGTTGATGGTTAGTAAAACCACTAGTTTAAGAAGGGCAAGGGCAAAAGGGATACTTCATGAAACAGCAAGTCGTTTGCTGCTCTAGTGAAGAATCCCAAGGTTGAACCCAAACCCGAGACTAAGTGCTTCTGTAATGAGAGGAACGGTCACTGAAGCAGTACTACCCTAGATACTTGGTAGATGAGAAGGCGGGTAAGATCGACAGAAGTATATTGGATATACATTATATGAATGTGTACTTTACTAGTACTCCTAGCAGCACCAGGGTATTAGATACCGGTTCGGTTGCTAAGTGTTAGTAACTCGAAATAAAAGCTGCGGAATAAACGGAGACTAGCTAAAGGTGAGATGACGATATGTGTTGGAAGTGTTTCCAAGGTTGATGTGATCAAGCATCGCATGCTCCCTCTACCATCAAGATTTGGTGTTTGCGTTGAGCATGATTGGATTATGTTTATCGCAATACGGTTATTCATTTAAGGAGAATAATGGTTACTCTGTTTATTTGAATAATACCTTCAATGGTCTTACACCTAAAATGAATCTCGATCGTAGTGATACACATGTTCATGCCAAAAGTAATGATAGTACCACATACTTGTGGCACTGCTATTTGAGTCATATTGGGATAAAACGCATGAAGAAGCTCCATGTAGATGGATCTTTGGACTCACTCGTTTTTGAAAAGATTGAGACATGCGAACCATGTCTATTGGTATATATGCATGAAGAAACTCCATGCAGATGGATCGTTTGGACTCACTTGATTTTGAATCACTTGAGACATGCAAATCATACCACATGGGCAAGATGACTGAAAGGCCTCGTTTTCAGTAAGATGGAACAAGAGAGCAACTTGTTGGAAGTAATACATTTTGATGTATGCAGTCCAATGAGTGCTGAGGCATGCAGTGGATATCGTTATGTTCTTACTTCACAGATGATTTGAGTAGATGCTGAGTGTATTTACTTGATGAAACACCAGTCTGAATTATTGAAAGGTTCAAGTAATTTCAGAGTGAAGTTGAAGATCGTCGTGACAAGAGGATAAAATGTCTGTGATATGATCATAGAGATGAGTATCTGAGTTACGAGTTTGGCACACAATTAAGACATTGTGGAAAGTGTTTCACAATTAATACCGCCTGGAACACCACAGAGTGATGGTGTGTCCGAACATCATAACTGCACCCTATTGGATATGGTGCATACCATGATGTCTCTTCTCGAATCACCACTATCGTTTATGGGTTAGGCATTAGAGACAACCGCATTCACTTTAAAAGGGGCACCACGCAATTCCGTTGAGACGACACCGTTTAGAGAAACCTAAGTTGTCGTTTCTTAAAAGTTTGGGGCTGCGATGCTTATGTGAAAAAGTTTCAGGCTGATAAGCTCGAACACCAAGCGGATATATGCATCTTCATAGAATACCCAAAATAGTTGGGTGTACCTCCTATTTCAGATCTGGAAGCAAAAGTAATTACTTCTAGAAACGAGTCCTTTCTCGAGGAAAAGTTTCTCTCGAAAGAATTGAGTGGGAGGTGGTGGAGACTTGATAAGGTTATTGAACCGTCACTTCAACTAGTGTGTAGCAGGGCACAGGAAGTTGTTCCCGTGGCACCTACACCATTTGAAGTGGAAGCTTATGATAGTGATCATGAAACTTTGGATCAAGTCACTACCAAACCTCATAGGATGACAGGGATGCATACTACTTCAGAGTGGTACGTAATCCTGTCTTGGAAGTCATGTTGTCGGACAACGATGAACCTATGAGCTATGGAGAAGCGATGGTGGGCCCATATTCCGACAAATGGTTAGAAGCCATGAAATCCGAGATAAATGGAACTTTGAGAAGAAGACGGACGTGGACGGTAATGTTACCGTCTATGAAGCTCGACTTGTGGCAAAGAGTATTTCCACAAGTTCAAGGAGTTGACTACGATGAGATTTGCTCATCCGTAGCGATGCTTAGGTTCGTCGGAATCATGTTGGCATTAGCTGCATTTATGAAATCTGGCAGATGGATGTCAAAACAAGTTTCCTTACCAGTTTTCGTAAGGAAAGGTTGTATGTGATACAATCAGAAAGGTTTTGTCGATCCTAAGGATGCTAAAAGGTATGCTAGCTCCAGCGATCCTTCTAAGGACTGGAGTAAGCATCTCGGAGTTGGAATGTACGCTTTGATGAGATGATCAAAGATTTTGGATTTATACAAAGTTTATGAGAAACTTGTATTTCCAATAAAGTGAGTGGGAGCGCTACAACATTTCTGATAAGTATATGTGAATGACATATTGTTGATCCGAGATGATGTAAAATTTCTGGAAAGCATAAAGGGTTGTTTGAAAGGAGTTTTTCAAAGGAAGACCTGGATAAAAGCTGCTTACATATTGGGCATCAAGATCTATAGAGATAGATCAAGACGCCCGATGATACTTTCAAAGAACGCACACCTTGACATGATTTTGAAAGAGTTCAAAATGGATCAGCAAAGAAGGAGTTCTTGGCTGTGTTACAAGGTGTGAGTGTTGAGTAAGACTCAAGACCTGACCACAGCAGAAGAGAGAGAAAGGACGAAGGTCGTCCCCTATGCTTTAGACGTAGGCTCTACAGTATGCTATGCTGTGTACCGCACATGAAGTGTGCCTTGCCATGAGTTGGTCAATGGGTACAATAGTGATCCGGGAATGGATCACATGACAGCGGTCGAACTTATCCTTAGTATCTAGTGGACTAAGGATTTTCTCGATTATGGAGGTGAAAAGGAGTTCGTCGTAAAGGGTTACGTCGATGCGAACTTTGACACTAATCCGGATGGCTCTGAGTAGTAAACCGGATTCGTATAGTAGAACAATTATTTGAAATGGCTCCAAATAGCGCGTGGTAGCATCCACAAGATGACATAGATATTCATAAAGCACACACAGATCTGAAAGGTTCAGACCCGTTGACTAATAACCTCTCTCACAAGCATAACATGATCAAACCAGAACTCATTGAGTGTTAATCACATAGTGATGTGAACTAGATTGTTGACTCTAGTAAACTCTTTGGATGTTGGTCACATGGTGATGTGACCTGTCAGTGTTAATCACATGGTGATGTGAACTAGATTATTGACTCTAGTGCAAGTGGGAGACTATTGGAAATATGCCCTAGAGGCAATAATAAATAGGTTATTATTATATTTCCTTGTTCATGATAATCGTTTATTATCCATGCTAGAATTTTATTGATAGGAAACTCAGATGCATGTGTGGATACATAGACAACACCATGTCCCTAGTAAGCCTCTAGGAGACTAGCTCGTTGATCAATAGATGGTTACGGTTTCCTGACCATGGACATTGGATGTCGTTGATAACGGGATCACATCATTAGGAGAATGATGTGATGGACAAGACCCAATCCTAAGCCTAGCACAAGATCGTGTAGTTCGTTTGCTCAGAGCTTTTCTAATGTCAAGTATCACTTCCTTAGACCATGAGATTGTGCAACTCCCGGATACCGTAGGAATGCTTTGGGTGTACCAAACGTCACAACGTAACTGGGTGGCTATAAAGGTGCACTACAGGTATCTCTGAAAGTGTCTGTTGGGTTGGCACGAATCGAGACTGGGATTTGTCACTCCGTATAAACGGAGAGGTATCTCTGGGCCCACTCGGTAGGACATCATCATAATGTGCACAGTGTGACCAAGGAGTTGATCACGGGATGATGTGAGTTACGGAACGAGTAAAGAGATTTGCCGGTAACGAGATTGAACAAGGTATAGGGATACCGACGATCGAATCTCGGGCAAGTAACATACCGATGGACAAAGGGAATTGTATACGGGATTGATTGAATCCCCGACATCGTGGTTCATCCGATGAGATCATCGTGGAACATGTGGGAGCCAACATGGGTATCCAGATCCCGCTGTTGGTTATTGACCGGAGAACGTCTCGGTCATGTCTGCATGGTTCCCGAACCCGTAGGGTCTACACGCTTAAGGTTCGATGACGCTAGGGTTATAGGGAAAGTATGTACGTGGTTACCGAATGTTGTTCGGAGTCCCGGATGAGATCCCGGACGTCACGAGGAGTTCCGGAATGGTCCGGAGGTAAAGATTTATATATGGGAAGTCATGTTTTGGTCACCGGAAAAGTTTCAGGTGAAATCGGTAATGTACCGGGACCACCGGGAGGGTCCCGGGGGTCCACCAAGTGGGGCCACCAGCCCCAGAAGGCTGCGTGGGCCAAGTGTGGGAGGGGACCAGCCCCAGGTGGGCTGGTGCGCCCCCCCACCAAGGCCCAAGGCGCATGGGAGAGTGGGAGGGGGCAAACCCTAGGTCCAGATGGGCCTTAGAGCCCATCTAGTGGGGCGCCCCCCCTCTCCTCCCCTTGGCCGCCCCCCTTGATGGGATCTAGGGCTGGCCGCCTCCTCTTGGGGGTGGAAACCCTAAGGGGGGCGCAGCCCCCTCCCCCCTATATATAGTTGAGGTTTGGGCTGCCCAAGACACACGAGAACGTCTCTCTTTTGGCGCAGCCCTACCCCTCTTCCTCCTCCTCCTCTCCCGCGGTGCTTGGCGAAGCCCTGCGGGATTGCCACGCTCCTCCACCACCACCACGCCGTCGTGCTGCTGCTGGATGGAGTCTTCCCCAACCTCTCCCTCTCTCCTTGCTGGATCAAGGCGTGGGAGACGTCACCGGGCTGCACGTGTGTTGAACGCGGAGGCACCGTTCTTCGGTGCTCAGATCGGAATCAACCGCGATCTGAATCGCTACGAGTACGACTCCCTCATCCGCGTTCTTGCAACGCTTCCGCATCGCGATCTACAAGGGTATGTAGATGCACTCCCCTTCCCCTCGTTGCTAGATTACTCCATAGATTGATCTTGGTCATGCGTAGAAAATTTTGAATTTCTGCTACGTTCCCCAACAGTTTGACCGTCTGGTGAACAGTAAATTCGAAAAAATAGCAAAAAAATTCAAAAAAAATCTGAAATTTTGTGGGATCGAAGATACTCAAGGGAGCAAGGCGCATGCAAATTTTGGCACAGTTTGTACATTCCCGCAGCCCGTGTCAAACGAAAAACTTTAAAATGTATGCTGTGAGCAGTGAATTCAAAAAAAAAGCAAGAAAATTCAAAAAAATATGAAATGTTTTGGCATCAAAGAGGCTGGGGTGCGCAAGGAGCATGCAATTTTTTTTTGCGTTTCGACCCTGTAGGAGCTCGTGGAGAAAAAAAACAAAATTTGGCGCAGAAAAAAACTTTGAAAAATGCACTATTTTCTTTTTTTTTGCTAGAGCACCTCGCATGTCATTTGATCACAAAAATTTGCAAGCGCCTTGCGCACCCAAGCCTCTTTGATGCCAAAAAAATCATATTTTTTTAAAATTTTCTTGCTATTTTTTTGAATTTATTGTTCACAGCATATAGATTTAAATTTTTTTCCTTTCCCACGAGTTCCTGGAATGTCCACACAACGCGAAAATTTGCACACACCTTGCGCCCTTAAGTATCTTCGATCCCACAAAATTTCAGATTTTTTTGATTTTTTTTGCTTTTCGAATTTACTGTTCCCCATGTTACTATTCATCAGACGGTCAAACCCCTTTGACCGGACGACAAGGGCATTTCTGTAAGGTGACTTAACGGAAGAGGGGTATTTTTTAGCATACCTGAAAATTAGGGATAAATGCCACGTGGTGGCTCAAGTTAGGGGGATAAATGGAATTGTCCCTATATTTTATGTTCACCATGTGACCAGCTCAGCTATTTTTTCTTTGTGAAAATGAGCCCAGATTATTTTTCTAAAGAATACCCTATCCAGGCCTACTTATTTTTCTACGCCCTAATGGGCTGCAACTCTTTCAAGACACCTGCAAATCTTGAAAGTAATATGAAATGGGTTGTAAATATAAAAACAGATGACAAATTGGCTATTACTTTATGATTTCTGAATCTTTTCACATTTTCATATTCCTATTTCACTGTGCATTAACCTAATTTAAATATATCTTCAAAGTACTTTAAATCTGGCTCGACATTTCGGTATTAAAAATAGTTTCAAACCCACAGAAATATGCAAAATTGGCCCTGGCCAACCAAAAAAACGACTGCAATAAATTGCATAAGAAGTTGCCATGAGCTATATATAAATTTTAAAAAAAGAGAGAGTGGTCTGACTTGTGGGCCTGTTTAGTTGACGCGTATGCAAGATTTTTTAGTTATTATATACGTCAACAAACGATTATAGCAGACATAACCGTTGGATGTCAATCCAACGGCCGTCGTGTTTCTTCAATCTCTGATCTTCTTGCTCCAGCCGCCAAAGCAGCGCCAGCGGGACCGCCTACTCCCGCCTCCCGTGGCCGGCTGTGCTGCCGCACAGGCCTCAGCGCCCCCTACTACTCCCACCGCTGGCCAGGGCATCCCTCTACTCACCCACACCCCCTGTTATTCCGCGGCGACGGCAGCCTCACACCGCAGCCGAACCGGTGAGCCCTCGTACACCTCTCCGCGCGGGCTTCCACTGCCGCGTCTTCCCCTTCCTAGGCCTCGCCGTCGTCCACCGCCGTGGTGCTCTCGGTGCGGCGTGGTCAATGTGGTCAACGACCGACTTCCATCGGAAGAGTATTGTACGTGGAGAGGCTGACAGCTGGGTCCACGGCAGCCGCAAGGAGGTGCCTCCTTATTACACGGAAAATAATTATTCCTCCACCTGACAGCAGGGACCCACCGGACGGGCCACCAGTATTTCGCAAAAAAAACGTTTCCCCCTGACTGCTGGGACCCACAGGACGGGCCATCGTATTTCACGAAAAAATGTTCCCCCCGCTGTCAGCTCGGACCCACCGGAAGTGCCTCCTTATTACGCACAAAAAAATGAATACCCCTTGCTAGCTGGGACCCACCTTGGTGGGAGGCTGACTTGTGGGCCTACTAAGTTGATTGGGACGGAGGCCTTTGTCAACTTTAGTCAATATATGAACGATTCTAGCTCCAGTGACCGTACGATGTCCATCCAACGGCCGTAGTGCTTCTTCAACCTCTGGTCTTCTTGCTCCAGCCGCACAAAACAGCGCCGGTCGTGCCGCCTGCTCCTGCCGCCCGTGGCCGGCTGTGATGCCGCGGAGGCATCACCGCCCCCTACTACTCCCACCGCTGGCCAGGCCATCCCTCTACGCACCCACACCCCCTATTATTCTGCGACGACGGCAGCCTCACACCGCAGCCGAACGAGTGAACCCTCATACTCCTCTACGCGTGGGCATCCACTGCCGCGTCTTCCCCGGCTCCGCGTCGTCCCCTTCCTAGGCCTCGCCGTCGTCCACAGCCCTGGTACTCTCGGCGCGGCGTGGTCAACGTGGTCAAGGAATGGCTTCCATCGGACGTGGACTGTACGTGGAGAGGCTGACAGCTGGGTCCACGGCCGCAGCAAGGAAGTGCCTCCTTATTACGCGCAAAATAATTATTCCGCCACCTGACAGCGGGGACCCACCGGACGGGCCACCGTATTTCGCGAAAAAAAGTTTCCCCCTGACTGCTGGGACCCACCAGCTACATCTTCGCACGCAAGGAAGTGCGTCCGAAAAACGATTCACCCCCCTGACTGCTGGGACCCACCAGCTACATCTTCGCACGCAAGGAAGTGCGTCCAAAAAAAACGATTTGCCCCCCTGACTGCTGGGACCCACCAGCTACATCTTCGCACTCAAGGAAGTGCGTCCGGGCAAAAAAACAAAATGATTCCCCCCTGACTGCTGGGACCCAGCAGCTACACCTTCGCACGCAAGGAAGTGCGTCCGGGCAAAAAAAAACGATTCGCCCCCCTGACTGCTGGGACCCACCAGCTACATCTTCTCAGGCAAGGAAGTGCCTGACAGTCGGGACCCACCTGGTTGAAGCGTACGTAGCGTTGTCATTCTGGTCGCGAACGTGTACGTACATATATACTGGTCGATGTAGAGGCGCGCACGTGTCGTAGTAGAGGCGCGTATGTGTCGTAGTAGAGGCGCGCATGTAGCATGTACACGTACGTACAGCGGCCAGGGTGCAAGAAAGAAAATACAGCCACGTACGTACATACGGGCAGGGTCTCGAACGCCTACTCGAGCATACGTACAGCCAGGGCTCGTGTACATGGCTGGGTCGGAACGGAGAAACAGCGTCGTCGTCGTGTTCATGGGGAGGCAACGGAACGCGTCGTGTTCATCGGGAGGCAACGGAACGCGTGGGAGCCAACCGGCTGGGTCGGAACGGAATGCGTGGTCGTGTTCATCGGGAGGGCTTGGACGGAACAGGCGATGGAAACGAGGCCTGGCGTACCGCAAAACGGAGGAAACGGCCTCGTGTTCGACCGGCCACGTTCGAAACGGGATCCCGTTCATCGGGAGGGGTCTGGCGTACCGCAAAACGGAGGAAACGGACCTCCTACGGTCGAAACGGGGGTCCTGTTGATCGGGAGGGGTGTGGCGTACCGCAAAACGGAGGAAACGGACTTGTGTTGGAGCGCTACGGTCGAAACGGGGGTCCTGTTGATCGGGAGGGGTGTGGCGTACCGCAAAACGGGACTCCACGGGATACTGTTCATCTCCACCGTCGACCTCCTCCAACCTCCACGGGCAACCGTCGACCTCCTCCAGCCTCCATGGGCTCCTGTTCATCCAGCCTCCACCGCACGCTACTCCACCGGCTACTGTTCAACCACCCCTCCACGGGCACCCCTCCACCGTCTACTGTTCATCCAGCCATCCACACCACGGGGTCCTGTTCAACCACCCCTCCACGTGCACCCCTCCACCGTCTACTGTTCATCCAGTCCTCCACACCACGGGGTCCTGTTCATCCAGAGGCAACGCCACCGCTCACTGTTCATCCAACCCCCCCCCCCCCCCCCCCCGCAACGCTCACTGTTCATCCAATCGATCGGCTTCAGTTAGCAGCAGTAGCGAAGGAATCGCTCGATCGGGTTCAGTTAACAGCCATCGATCGATCGCTCGGGTTCAGTAACGCGTAGCCTGCAGTGCAATCGCTTGGGTTCAGTTAGAGCCCAACGCCTCGCTCGGGTTCAGTTAGAGCCAACGCCTCGCACACACACGCGTACGTGTATGAGAGAAACGCGCATCGCTCGGCCCCCGACCTCCCACCGTAACCGGGAACTCGCCGAAATTTTCCTCGCCCTCGCTTCTACCATGGTTTTTTCCATCATGGACGGCCCAAAGAATGTCATGCAGCTGCGTCTCCGGCCCGCCCAGGACGAAAAGCCCATTTTCTGTCATGATTTTTTGTCATAGAAGTAGGAGCCCACCACATCTATGATGATACCGGGTTTTGTCACTATTATCGTCATAGAAGTGTCATATGTATGACAGAAAAAAAAATTCGTTCGACCCAAAATGTCACGGATGTGTCTTTTTTTTGTAGTGCTATCCAAAGCTTGCACATATCCGATCATCTTGATCACATGTGGGCTCAGTGGATCACCTTCCTTCAGCTTGCAATCCATCAAGGATCGCCAGACGTTGAACCTTTCGGTCCTAGCCTGTGTCTGAAACATGCTCTTGAGACTCTCGATCATATCGTAAGCCTCGACATTTTCGAAATGTTGTTGCAAATCGGGCTCCATATAAGCCAGCATCAGACAACTGATCTCCATTGATTCATCAACGAGTTTCTGGTGGGCATTCTTAGTTGTGGTATAAGCATTATCTGCAGGTTCCTCTGGAAGTGGGTCCTCTAGAACATGTTCCTTTTTATCATGCTTGAGAACAATTCGCAGATTTCTATACCAGGTGGTAAAGTTTGTTCCATTCAGTTTATCCTTTTCCAGGATTGATTTCAATGCAAAGTTGGGTTGATCAGGTGGTGCCATTGATCTACAACAGAAAATATGCAATCACTAAGAAATGTGTTTATGTAGAGTAATTCAAGCCTAAACAGAAATACTCCCACTGAAGTCAGCATCCCTCCGCAGACTCTCAGTGATTCAGGATCCGACTAGCGCATGTGACTAGTGAGCTTTAGCATCACTGCTAGCCAACATACCTATCCGGTAAGCAACTCCTTGCTAATCGTATCTCTATATGACTCCTGTCGGTCGGGTAGGTATCTAATACCCCGGCTCCCGACCTCCTTTGCCACAAGGCCCAAAACCGTTTTGATAGCCTTGTCAAGTTAACCTAATGCAGTGCATGTCCGTGTCCGACACGAACCCTTTAGTTCAAGGACACCTAGCAGCACCCCAATTTTATGAGCCCACTACTAGACGTACTTGACGTGCGAAGGTGCAACATCGGGAATGGCAATTTACTTGATATTCATGAGGGATCTTTCTACCATTCAAACATGCATAGAAAGTAAGAAGCATAACAATCACAAATAAACATATATTGTGAAATAGTATGGCTCCTTCATGGATGCTCTTCCAGGTCGGCTCCGACTCCGATGACCATCTAGGAACTCCATCTTGTTTGTCACGCTGAGACGCCAAGCCACCAACCTGATCTCTATAATCCAACTACTACAACTAGTAATGAATTTTACATAGAGTCACAAGTCGACACGCAGGTCGTTATACAATATAATGACAACACTTTGGCTCCTGCCGGCTAACAAACATGACACGCAGGCCATGTATAAATTTACACACATGCATCACATACACATGAGCCATACTATTCACATCAAACCCTGCAAAACAAAGTTATGCATAGAATCGCATTCTACCGGTTTGTGTGATCGTGTACAAAATACAAGGCGCTACGCACACGGGTTTCGAAAATCTCCGGTCATATCTGAACTCCGTTCACGATTAATTTTCTGATCTGACTGATCTTATCGATCATCGCGAATCCGATTCGGGTTTATGTTTCACTGTTAACCCTGATGGCGGATAACCGACCGGTAGGGGTAGATCGTGTCACGACCTCATCAATCCCGATTGACAGAAAACATAGCCTCATCGATCCCCATGTGCAGTTGATCTCATCAACCGTGCACCTAGCCGATCTCATCAATGACAACAGGTCTCATCTGCCGCCTCCACATATCTAATATGCATACGATCTGAATCCCAATCCAATAGCAGAGGCTCTGATACCACTATTGGGATCTACGGTAGGGTGCGTCGACTGCAAATTAAAATTTCCTACGCGCAGAACAACCAAGAACATGCTACGGGAGATGGATAAGTTCGTTACCACTACACGCGCAGTGCCGTGCAGCGAAAGAAGAGTTGGGGCAGCGCGTCCGCGTGGATCGTCTCCTCCTTGTCCGATCTCCCTCGAACAGCCAGTCGTCGGTTCCCACGTACAGGTTCGCAGGAGCGGCGCAAGTGCACCGCCTCTAACAGTATCCGTGCGTGCAGGAGGAACACCGTGCGGCGGACTGCTAGGTCCGACCACACAGTCGGCGGCGAGTGGAGGTGGCTATTTGCAACACATGCAAACCCTAGTGACAGCGCCGAAGCGATCAACCACATGAGTGTGCCGCACCTCCACTTTATATAGGCGTCCGTCGCGGGCTCAACACTTGGGCCTCGCACGGACCCTAAAGGCCACAAGTCTACTCGGCCATAATCCGAATACAGCTCGGATCACATCCGACCAGTGTCCTCAGATTCGACCTCATAGGTTCCTTCCCTTAAGCGCGCGACCCCTTAGGTTCAAGTCGGTTTGGTCGCAGTTCGGATCTCCTCCGAACAGCACAGTTGGTAGCGGCCTCTAGCAAGGCATGCCGAACACCAAGAAGACTATGAAGCTGGTTAGCGGACCTGTACATCACACTTCCATTCCTTTTGCCACACGATATATGTTATCGGGCTCAAGGCGAGTCTGTCATCCTTGTGCTAGCCCGACCTCTTTCTCGTTCCAGTGATGCCGACCATAATCCGGATTATCTCATAATCCTTGTCACATGGCCATGCTTATCTTGGTCGGATCACACGAGGGCCGGCCCAGAGTATATCTCTCCTGGTCGAAGGGGCAAATCCCATCTTGCTCGACCACGTCTCGCAGCATGGGTCTGGACAAACCCGAAACCTACCTTTGTAACTACCCAGTCATAGAGTAGCGTTTGGTCGGCCCAAAGCAAGTCTGTCACCATCCCGAGTACATGTGCCAGCTCAGGTCTTAGGACATAGAACGTATGTTGTACTAGTGACTCACAGATGACATATATCGCTGCGTCTCATAGTTGGGTCTGTCCGACTCGGACCTTATCTCGACTCGGATCCGACTACGTCGAATCCAACCAGACCTTTCCAAGTCCATATTATCCGGTTAGCATCCAATGCTCCATGGCTAGTGATACCAAGCCATCGACCGTGTTATATGCTAGTCTAGTCGGCTGCGCGTCCACACAGTCCTTTCGACTAGGGACCTTTGAGGACAGTCATCATACAATGCATAGTCCCACAAACAAGTCACGTACTTGGTGATACACATCATTGATAATGTCCAAGGACTATCTTTATTCATAAACACATAGGAAATATCATCATACATGATTGCCTCTAGGGCATATCTCCAACAAGTCCGGGCTGGGCGCAATTCGGAAGCGGTTCCTCTGTGATGGCGAGGGACCGCATTAAGTCCAGAGCCTCGTTTAAGAGCGAGGTTTGGGCGGGGACCGAAGTTCCCTGGCCGAACTTGCGTGACATGGATTTCGAGGGTTCGGAGCTAGTGTCCGGAGAAGAGCACGACTTTATGATGAGTGTTGGTGGCACTATTCCCTCTGGTTCTCCCGTGTTGAGCTCTGCAGCCGCAGAGAGTTCGGCGAGCTCTAGTCTCCAGTCTTCGGACCTGGTGACGCGCTCCGGATCTATGGCCGGAGCAGTGGTTGGAGCCGCGAACCCTTGGAAGATCAAGTCTCCTCGGATATCAGCGACATAGTTCAGATTTCCAAAACTGATCTGATGACCAGGGGCGTAGCTGTCGATCTGCTCCAGGTGGCCAACCGAGTTGGCACGCAGTGCGAAGCCGCCGAATACGAAGATCTGACCGGGGAGAAAAATCTCGTTCCTGGCAGCATTGTTGTAGATGATCGATGGAGCCATCGAGCCTTTCAACGACGGCACAGTGGAACTCTCAATGAAAGCACCAATGTCGGTGTCAAAACCGGCAGATCTCAGGTAGGGGGTCCCGAACTGTGCCTCTGAGGATCGAAGGTAACAGGAGGCAGGGGACACAATGTTTACCCAGGTTCGGGCCCTCTTGATGGAGGTAATACCCTACTTCCTACTTGATTGACTTTGATGAGTACAGGGGTTACAAGAGTTGATCTACCTCGAGATCGTAATGGCTAAACCCTAGATGTCTAGCCTGTATGATTATGATTGCCTCTACGGACTAAACCCTGTGGTTTATATAGACACCGGAGGGGGCTAGGGTTGTACAGAGTCGGTTTACAGAGAAAGGAATCTTCATATCCGCACGCCAAGCTTGCCTTCCACGCTAAGGAGAGTCCCATCCGGACACGGGGGAAAGCCTTCCATCTTGTATGTTCACGGCCCATGAGTCCGGCCCATAGCCCAGACGCCCGAGGACCCCGTAATCCAGGACTACCTCACACCCCTGCAGGGAAGTATATCTATTCAAATAGCTGTGTCCACGGTAACGGACGGTCGCAGTTGTATCCCGATCGATACAACTAGAACTGGATACTGGAGATGTGAAATGGATATGATGGCTCCGGGATTGCTTTCTCGCAGGGAGTCGAGGAAGTGATCTCTGGGTGATGTTACAACATAATTACTACTATTATAATATGTTACTCTTAGCTCTTCTGATGCTGCAAGATGCTAGTCTTCGATAGGCTAGGCCTTCCCTCTATTCTGGCATTTCTGCAGTCTAGTCCAAAGGTACAACCTATTTCCTTTGAAACTGATGCATGCTTAGTTTAGATCTGATGTAAGTCTTGCGAGTACTTTGGACGAGTATTCACGGTTGCTTTCACTACTACAGGTTGTTGCTAACGTGACACTACGATCAGAGACCCTTTGACGAAACTGTGTGCGATGCATTAATCGCAAACGGTGGTGTAAAAAACCATCAAAAAAGGTGCAAAACATTTGTGATGACGGATGCATCAAACACGGTTTAGATTTTAGTTGCGTGTGCGATGCAGGGCATACGGTTCAGTTCAATTAACTGTTTGCGATGTGGCAGAACAAAAGAAATGGGCAGCTAGATGAAGGCGTGTGTGATATACATCTTACGGTTCACTCGGATGAACTGTTTGTGATTAGGCAACACAACAGAAATGGTAGGCCAGATCAAGGTGTGTGCGATATACGGCATACGGTTCACTTGGATGAACTATTTTTGACTAGGCAACACAGCAGAAACAGTTCAACCAGATCAAGGTATGTGCAATGGAGGGCATACAGTTCATTTTGATAAATTGTTTGTGTTGAGCCAAGAGAACAGAAACGTTTCACATAAACAAGATGTGTGTAATACGCGGCAAACATCCAATTACATAGGTGGCTAGTACACACATGACAATTTCCACACACCAAAGTAAACTATTACATGCATAATTAACTAGGATAAATGATCATCTGATAATCATCTACTTCTTGTGCTAGCTCGATGTTCCTTCTATTCTAAGTTTCCTTTAAATGATGGCATTTTACGAACACGCCACTGTTTCCTGCCATTTCCTCACCGGTTTCCCGCCACCCAGCAATATTGCGCATAAACCTAGGCGGCGCACGACGCACGGAGGCAACACGCGCAGCCTGTAGCACATCCACCTTTTCCAAGCATGCCAACCCACCAAAGCGCCTCCTCTGCCATCAACCTCGTCGACGAGGAAAACGAGCAGGCGCCATGGCTCGTCGAGGCTGAGGCGCTCCCCAGCAATGCGATGGACGACGCCGTGATGCGCGTCATCGCCAGGGTTGAGCAGACCCTTGGCGCATGGCGCTTCAACGCCGCGGATCAAGATAGGCATGTCAGCGCCGAGAGGCTGCAGCTCGCCGCACAACATGATCGATGGCGCGCCACAGAGCAAGCTAGGCGCATTCGCGCCGATAGGCTGCGGCTCGCCGCACAACGAGACCATTGGAGCGCCACAGAGCAAGAGGCGCGGTGCACCGCAAAGCAAGAGTGGATCCATCGACGCTTGCCTACTGTCGACAGGGCATCGCAGCTGGGTACATGTCCCGTCAGTACCCCATTCCTCGCCAGGAGTGGGCAGAGGCCCTCTACGCCGTACTTGCACCAGAGGCCGGCCGTGCCGTAATTGCACTGGACGCCCGCCGCACCGTTCGCATGGGTTGCACCGTTTGCCTTCTCCGTGGCCTGCTCGATGCCAACGCGTTGGTCGGTAGGCTCGACTGCCTCCTTGGCCCAGGTGTCCACCTGGGCGCAGTAGAGGAACATGGCCGTCGCATCCTCGAGCTGGTGATCTCCGATGATATAGCCAACTTGGATCTCGAGATCGCGCTCCAGATGTACCGCGAGCGTGTCGACCGCTTGGACGAACGCCTGCACAAGTTCAGGCAGAGCCAAGAGCTACCGTAGGCATGGGCTGCTGGTCATGGTCTCATGGACGCATTTTATTTTGTTGAGTCGTTTCGAAGTGGATAGCTATGTATTCACAACAATCATAGTATTGCTCTGTTTATTGCTTTTCTTTCAATGTGTGTACTCTATTTTCCGTTCGTATATGTTTTGTTTCAATGTGTGTATATACGCTTTTCATTCTGTATATGTGGATGATAACAGCTATATTCAAATTAGTATACCAAAACAGATAGAAAATGGAATTCATAATATATATATATATTAATTGTTCATTAGTTCATCATAGAATGTATATATATATATAAATAATATCATCACATATACATGATGATACTTAACCACTAGGTACAATGCATAAAATTGAAAACGAACAATACTAAAACTAATAATCCCTCCTGGGGTCAGTATACCGGCAGCCACTCGCCAGCAGCTCCCTCGTGCGCGGCGTCTTCTCAGTGCGGAGGCAGTACTCCGCCTCCTCCGCCTCGCAGCGCTTGACGTACCGATCTGCCTCTTGCTGGCGGACGAGCGCGAATGATCTTGACATTTCGTTGGGCGCCCACCGGAGCTCCTCGTCGGTGGCACGCTGGAGCTTATCGGCCCACCTCCACGCAGCGATGAGGCGACCAGTGCCTTTGACCTTCCTCGCGAAGTACCTGTCTTCGTACACCTTCTCCGCACGACGGCGCACCCGCCCCCAAAGCTTCGCCGCCTCCTTTTTCCAGGCGGCATCACGGGCTTCACAGGCTGCCTGGTACCTGGCTTCCACCTCCGCCATCTCCTTCTTGAACGCCACTTGCCTGGCTTTCTCAGCAGGCAGCAGCGACTTCCACAGACAAAGATTGTACTGGCCCCAAAACCAATCCAAAGTTGGGGGGTCTGGCGCAACCTCTTCTGGCGGCGCATAGGGGTCCTCGTCGCTACTATTCGAGCGAGCGTCCTCGGGGGGCGGCGACTCCTCGTCGGCGCGTGGGCAGACCGGCGGCGCCATGGCAGAGATTTGAGAGAGAGAGAGAGAGAGAGAGAGAGAGAGAGGGGCAAGCGAGGGGAGGATGTAGATGAGAATGCAGGCGGGACGACGTGAGCAAGGTAGTATTTATTGGCGGCTGGAATCTAGATCGACCGGAACAGTACACACGCCGGTCGCTAGAATTTACGAGTACTGTAGTTTGAATTACACACGATTCCCGCAGCAAAATCCGTGTGTGAACTTAATAGCTGACGGTTTCCAATACAGAACTGTGTCTGATTAATGACCCCCGCCACTCACCTCCAAACCTCGAGCCGCGAAATAGAGTGTCAATTGTGTGGGGGGTGGTTGTCTTGCCAGATCTTTACATTTTCTTTTTTGAACACCAGATGTTTACATCGTCTGATGATTATTTAACTCGCACACAAGTACACAAAAATATGATTTTGCAAACCGTTATGGTTAGCCGTTGCATGTATATGTAGTTCAAATTTGAATTACGGTCATTAAATGGCTAGAAAATCACTTAAATGTCCTTAAAAGGTCAAATGACCCCTAGAATTTTCCAAATTTTCACATGACAGTTGTAGTAGTGCACGTTAAACGTAGAAAAAATTGGAAGGCCATGAGAGGAAGCTATCTCCCATTCGTCATCAAACATGCATTGTTCCCTCTTGGAACCACGAGCCTTCTAGTGAGTTGCTCCGGTTTGTGAGGAGTGTGTGTCCAAACTTTCGTCAAACTGGCCAATTTTTTTACCACATCATCTTGGTGGCATGACATTACATCAAGCAAGCTTTCATGTTTTTCTGATCATTTTTTATTTTTTTGAAATTAAAATGCCATCTCACTCCATGCATGTGTCCATGCCGTGAGACCAATATGTTTGAAAAATCCTTCTAATTTACTGCACATGGAATTAACTCGCACACAAGTACACAAATATGATTTTTCAAACAGTTGTGGTTAGCTGTTGCATGTAGATGTAGTTAAAATTTGAATTACGGTCATTAGGTGGCTAGAAAATCACTTAAATGTCTTTAAAAGGTCAAATGACCCCTAAAATTTTCCTAATTTTTACATGACAGTTGTATTAATGCACGTTAAACGTAGAAAAAAATTTGAAGGCCGTAAGAGGAAGTTATCTCCCGTTCGTCATCAAACATGCATTGTTCCCTCTCGGAACCATGAGTCTTCTAGTGAGTTGCTCCGGTTTGTGAGGGGGGTGTCCAAACTTTCGTCAAACAGGTCAATTTTTTTACCACATCATCTTGGTGGCATGACATTACGTCAAGCAAGGTTTCATGTTTTTCTGATCAGTTTTTTTTTATTTTTTGGAATTTAAATGCCATGGCACTCCATGCATGTGTCCATGCCGTGAGACCAATATGTTTGAAAATTCCTTCTAATTTACTGCACATGGAATTAACTCGCACACAAGTATACAAATATGATTTTTCAAACCGTTATGGTTAGCTGCTGCATGTACATGTAGTTCAAATTTGAATTACGGTCATTAAATGGCTAGAAAATCACTTAAATGTCTTTAAAGGTCAAATGACCCCTGAAATTTTCCAAATTTTCACATGACAGTTGTATTAGTGCATGTTAAATGTAGAAAAAAATTGAAGGTCGTAAGGGAAAGCTATCTCCCGTTCGTCATCAAACACTCATTGTTCCCTCTCGGGAACACGAGCCTTCTAGTGAGTTGCTTCGGTTTGTGAGGGGTGTGTGTCCAAACTTTCGTCAAACATGCCAAATTTTTTACCACATCATCTTGGTGGCATGACATTACATCAAGCAAGGTTTCATGTGTTTCTGATCTTTTTTTAATTTTTTGGAATTTAAATGCCATGGCACTCCATGCTTAATTGTGTCATAGCCGTTAGACTAATATGTTTGAAAATTCCTTCCAATTTACTGTACATGGAATTAAATCGCACACAAGTACACAAAATATGACTTTTCAAACCGTTATGGTTAGCTGTTCCATGTACATGTAGTTCAAATTTGAACTACGGTCATTAAATGGCTAGAAAATCACTTAAATGTCTTAAAAGGTCAAATGACCCCTGAAATTTTCCAAACTTTGACATGACAGTTGTATTAGTACTACAAATTTTATCGTATATTTAAAACACCATCCGTTGCCACTTTACTCCAAATTCATCTTTCACAGCTAATAAAAAATATCCACAACATCACACACAATGTTTTTTATGAACCGTTTGCAATGAAATTTTTTAGGTCTATTTAAGTCTTCCTCCTTAAGCTTCGCCGGCTCGTCTGTTCTTGTGCCGGCAACCCCCGAATCCACGAATCCCGGTCCCCATTCCCGCACCCCCTTCTTGCAAAGATGACGCCGTGGAAACGCTTCGTGAAGGCCCATATGATGGCCGCATCCTCCCCGAGCGCCGCCGCATGCGCCGAGAGCGTGGTCGCCTATGCTGAGAGTGCCGCCGCATCCGTATTGAGCCCGGCCGCATCCGCCGAGGGCGTCTGCGGCAGCCGGCAAGGCAGCTGCAGCAGCCGAGACGGCTGCAAACGCCGAGAGCGCTCGAGCTTCCGTCCGTGCCGCCGATGTCGCCCTTGCCCGGGTCGAGGAGATCCACGCCAAGATCGAGGACGCACAAGCCAAGATATTCCAGGCCACCTCAGAATCCAGCATGCAACCCACGTACGAAAAGGCAGCGGTGGCCATGGAGCACCTGCTTCCTCATGAGATCGCCGAGCGGGAGCTCGATATGCAGGAGACGGCGGAGATCGAGGAGCGCCGGGAGGAGGAGTTGCGCGTGGCCGAGGTCGAGGTAGAGAAGAGTCTGTTCGTCAAGGAATCGGCGGTGGAGTACCAACGCGAGCTCTGGTGTAGCCACTACTACGAGTACTACAACCCTGAGGACGGCGCCAAGGACGAGGACGAGGACGCGGTCGGCTTCAGCAGGGGGACGCGGAGTCCACCAATGGCGGCATGTCGCCAGGACAAGTCACCGACGTCTCATCTCACATCGGCGATGCATAGGCCGGCGCGGCGGCGGATTTGTTAAAATTATGCGTACTTACGCTTTGTTTTTAATGCTGGTCTTTTGTTAGAACAATGTTTAGGTCAAATGGCTTTGTTTAATTACTAAAATTGCTCGATTCAGTAAGTTTGGTATTTGTGTTGTATGCTCTTTGGTGTGCCCATATTAGCAAGCGATGTTAAATTATCCAATGACGTACCCGGGGAAATTTCCACAAAAAATTTGAATTATCAAACTCATCCCATGCGTGTAAAGCAGAAGAATCGTTTGCGATGCACACAATCGTTCAAAATGAATGGTGTCCGGCGGCACCGCACGCAAAGTTTCCCTCCACATTTCCAAATTTTTGGCCTACCGCCAAAATATCTACCCCCGCGCCCCCTCCCCCCTTCCCCACCCCCTTTTCTCCCCGACCACAAGTCACATTTCCCCTGTTTCCTCCTTCCTTCCTTCCTAAGCTATAGCCGCTTCTTCGCTTGCTTCCTCGCTCTCGCTGTCTCGCATCCTACCGCCGGGGTCGCCATGGTCTTCTTCAATGACCTATCCAGCGGTTCCTCCTCCGACCACAACTCCTTCACCACCGAGGTATGCCTCTCTTCTCTCTCTCGGTCTATGACTTGGAGTGAAGGATTTTAACCCGGCGGTCGATTTGAGTCATTTCTTCCTCTTGTAGCTCCCTAGGACCATCAGTTGCAATGAATGGAGCAGGGTGGCTGAAGATCTGTCTGCTCATTGTCACCATCAATCTCCATGCGTGAAGCTAGTTGCGTTTGAATTTGTGGACAGTGGGAGGAAGTTTCTGGCATGTGCAGAGAAGGTTAGACCCTCTTTCGTTGTTACAAATCATTTGTTAAATGTGATTCAAACACTATCACGGTCCCAACCCATTCATACCACACCTTCAACCAAACGCATCCTAAGACAGTGTCACAGTTTGTACCTAGTATCTAAAAATGTTGCCATCTCATCAGCGGTGCCATTAGAAAATTATTTGGCACCGCTTCAGCAGTTTGTGCAGCCAACTTTGGTCCACACATCTGAGCAGCCAAGCAGTAAAATACTAAATCTTTATGGCACGAAGGAACTGGGCATCGGAGCAACTAGGTGCTCCGGAGTCCGAGTCCCTGATTTTTTCCGCTGCATCGGCTCACCAGTGCAGGGCACTGGTGCGAGATGTAGCAACACTTGTCTTTACACCGGTTTTGGCATACATAGTGGACGGCCTTAGTGGTATTGGTTCTATATTACTAAATTTGTGCATGTACACACCTGTTAGTATCAATTTGCTGTCATCCAAACACTGTCGCTATGTGATAATCCCCAAGTGCAGGGAATCATTGTAGCAATTCCCAATGGTGGAAGTGATAAGTATGGAGTGTCGAACCCACAAGGAGCTAAAGGTAAGATCAATATTCTCTGAAGTCCTATCTGCCACTGATACGACTCTACGTACACCGAACGTTTGCTTCCAACTAGAAACGAGAAATAAAAACTACGTTGTGGGTATGAAGAGGATAACTTTGCATGATATCGGAGAGCTAAAATATAAAAGTAGGTGCGGTTATCATAAAGTTAGAATATATTACTAAATATTATAAATAGCGAGTGTGGAATAATGATGGGTCGGTATGCGGAATTATCCTAGGCAATTGTTAACAAGACCGGTAATCACTATTGCAATTTCATATGAGGGAGAGGCATAAGCTAACATACTTTCTCTTCTTGGATCATATGCACTTATGATTGGAACTCTAGCAAGCATCCGCAACTACTAAAGATCATTAAGGTAAACCCAACCATAGCATTAAAGCATCAAGTCCCCTTTATCCCATACGCAACAACCCCCTTACTCGGGTTTAAGCTTCTGTCACTCTAGCAACCCACTATAAGCGAATCATAAACGTATTGCAACACCCTACAGCGGGAATCCCTCACGCTTGCGCGACACGGAGGGCACAATAGGACAGCACCAAGATAAAATATACAACTCATACCAATCTAGATCATCAATCAACCCAAAGACAAAGGATATCTACTCAAAACATCATAGGATGGCAACACATCATTGGATCATAATATGTGGCATAAAGCACCATGTTCAAGTAGGGATTACAGCGGGGTGCGGGAGAGTGGACCGCGTAAAAGAGATGAGGATGGTGATGATGATGGTGATGTTGATGAAGACAATCACCGCGGCGATGATTCCCCTCCCGATGGCACTCCGGCGCCACCGAGAGAGAGAGGAGGAGAGGTTCTCCCCCTTGTGCTTCCTCCTCCATGGCCTCCCCCCTAGATGGGGAGAGGTTCTTCCTCTGGTCCTTGGCCTTCATGGCGATGATAGCCCCTCCGAGATCCTCCTCCATGGCCTCCGGTGATGATGGCCCCCTCCGGCAGGGTGCCAGAGAGGGCCTAGATTGATTTCTCGTGTCTACAGAGACTTGCGGCGGCGGAACTTCCGATCTAGGTTATTTTCTGGAGGTTTCTGTATTTATAGGAGAGGATGGCGTCGAGAACAAGTCAGGGGGTCCCCTAGGCGGCAACGATATAGGGGGGCGCGCCCCAGGGGGGCATGCCCCCCACCCTCGTGGGGCCCATGGGACTCCCCTCCGGTAGATTTTTGTTCCAGTATTTTTTATATTTTCCAGAAAAATTCTCCGTTGATTTTCATCGCATTCCGATAAACTTTTATTTCTGCACAAAAACAACACCACGGTAGTTCTGTTGAAAACAGCGTCAGTCCAGGTTAGTTCTAATCAAATCATACCAAAATCATATAAAACTATTGTAAACATGGCATGAATACTTCATAAATTATAGATACGTTGGAGACGTATCTCTATGCTGTTGCAGTTATATTACCTTCCTCATAAAATGTTCAATTTGTTATTTATAGTACATGAGTAAGAACTTGTAGCGTTGTTTTATTTAATTATAGCTTCTGATGTTTCAGAATTTGGTTGTTGTCTCAATAGCAATTAATTCATTTGCATATTGATCTTTTTGAGAAGATATGTCATAATTAACTTGTTTCTTCAGATTTTCAAAATAAGTATTGGTGATTTTCTATGTTGCTATAAACCATTTTCCCTACAATTGTTACTGATCTAGTTTTAAATATTATAGGATGAAGAGAAGTGTTCTTACTTGGAGTGGGTTGATCAAGAGTGGCCACAGTCTTTGAAGATGTGCCTAGCAAAGCTCTGGAGCATGTATGAGGAAGAGAATAGAGGTAGGCTTAGTGAAAGTGTTGTCAACACTGAAAAATATTTGAAGATGCGGGATAAAAAGAGGAAGGTGGAGAATGAGCTCAGATTTTTTTAAATCGGACTTTGCTAAGATGGTGTTGGCGAAGGAGGAGGCACTTTCCCAGTTGGACAGTGCAAAACAGGTTCTTACTGAATTGAAACCAGAGGTGGATAAGATGTGCCTGGATGATCTTGATTAGGGAAATGTATATATTGTTCTAATATTGTTCTTATGAAGTTGAGCTAGCTATATGTTGTACTGTGTTGTTTTCATGTAGCTATCGTACTGTGATGTTAAAATATATTTATGTTCCTGATGAAGTTGAATTTGCATAATACTGGAATTATTAATTGTAAACTAATAAACCTGCTAAATGGGTCATGAAACTTTGCAAAAGGTTCTAGCAGTAAAAGCGCTTGTGATGGATAGCTCAATGCCACACAGTTTTCTTCATCAAATCGTGTGTGATGTAGTTGATAAAAGCAAACGGTTAACTAACGCAGAGCGTGTGTGATAGTTACACCTTTCACACACGAGCCTATACATAAAACTGTATGGGATGTACATACGAACGGAAACGTTTTCCCTGGATTGACTGTGTGGGATGTACATAAGAACGGAAACGTATTCCTTGGATTGACTGTGTGTGATATATATACGAACGAAAATGTTTTTCTGGGATTCATCGTGTGGGATGTACATACGAACGGAAACGATTGGGTTTCGATGCCTCGCCCGATCGCACACGAGCTCATTTTGCCCCAGCCTGTGTGCCAGGAGGGCCTATCCCCGACGGTTTCTGGGTCGTGTGGGAAGGACCCCCCATCGCCCACGCTCACTTGGCGGCGGTTCCAAATGCCATCGCGGAAAGGGTTAAAACCCGTTTGTATAGCACCGACACGCACCAGTGTTTGCTACCTCTTTTCCCCTATACCCGATTGTTGCGATCAGATGATGGATCCCAGGAGGCTGATGCCACCGCCGATTGCTACTACGCCAACGACCAGGAGTATTTAGGAGGCACCCAGGCAGGAGGCCTTGCCTTCTCGATCGTTGTGACTGTTTGTGCTAGCCTTCTTAAGGCAAACTTGTTTAACTCATGTGTGTACTCAGATATTGTTGCTTCCGCTGACTCGTTTGTATTCGAGCTTATGTATTTGAGCTCTCGAGGCCCCTGGCTTGTAATATGAAGCTTGTATTATTTTAAATTTATGTCTAAAGTTGTGTTGTGATATCTTTCTGTGAGTCCTTGATCTTGATCGTACACATTTGCGTGTATGATTAGTGTGCGATTGAATCGGGGGCGTCACATGGAGCAAAATAAAGGCATGCTGAGCGACCAAGATCACCCAATTTCTGACGAAACTTGACCGCCACGCCGGCGAACTGAGCCATGCCTAGGGTTTGCCGTGGGGGCGTGGCCAGGGGGGAGGCCTATGTAGTGCTAGGACTTGGTAGAGGAGAGCGAGGCGACGCTCAGCAGGTGATCGCCGACACCGAGTGAAGGTGTGGAATCATAGAGGCGGTGGTGATTTTAGAGAGGAGAGTTCAAGTGTTCGAGGGAAATGATGATATACTGATTGTTCCCGTGTGAGAAAAAATGGAACAACTTTTTTACCGCAAGTGAGAGATACCAGGGTCGGCCCACCAGTATCCACAAGCAGGTCGGACGCAGGTTGCACGCTTACATGTGGGCTCTATGCCCCATCAAAATGTAAAAAAAAATACATGTGGGCTCTATGTGCCGCTCACAGCCGGGATGCACCCGGAGCCAGTAATTCTTGGGAGCTTAAGAGTTTTTAATGATTCATGGTGACCTGTTGTTAACATGGACAAGCGTGTAAATCCAAGTACTACTGTTTAATGTGTTCAGTGAGTAATTAAGCCAGGATGGTTCTTCAATTCCATGACAAATTCGTAAAAAGAAATGTATGGTTATTTGTTGGTTTAGAGATCTTAATGTAATTTTTATTATGTTTGAAAAGCTTTGTATTCTATTGAACTTTATGATAAATCTGAGTTTTTTCGCATATTTTTTTATCAAGTAACGAACTCTCGCTTGCAGTTTTTTTTTTTTTTTTGCGAGTACTCGCTTACAGTTATGGCAAAAGAAAAACACTCTCGCTTTATTGTCGAATACTCCAACAATGTGGGACCTTTGAGACGTCAGATAAATCAGAGTATTAATTTTCCCGGGATATAGACACGTTACGCGGCATCTGTCTGGCCAGGCCGGTTGAAATCCTGATGATTGTCCACATTATCAGCGAGTCCTGATAATTGTCCACACTATCATCAGAGGACAAAAGTAACCACACCTCTGAGACAGAAATCTCGCGCGGTTGGTCGCTGAAACTAGCTAATCACGGACATGTGGTTATCACCATCTCGCGTCGTACTACTACGCGATGGTTAATGGGCTCTGTCTCCGTCGCACCGATCGGCGATGATCACCCTCCCCCGACGTGTCACGCTAAACCCGGCAAAATTCCGAGGCGCGCCCGCGACTGGCCACAGTGCGCGCTTTGAAAGCGCCCGGGAAAAACGGGAAGCGCGGGGCTCGGCACGTAGGCGGCCTCAAGAACGTGCATGCCAAATGCCGTCCAGACCGCGCAAAGTTCCCGCGCCGACGACACGTAACGAGCGGCGCCGGCGGCCGGCCGGCGAACGGAGTCAATCAGGCGGGCCGTAAAGCCGTAATGCGTGTGCGCTGGGTCGCCGTGATTATTGCGCCCAAATCAGGCGTCGCGTGACGCGTGAGTGGGTCGAGACTGGGACGTGCATGGTCGCCGGCGACCGGCGGATCGGCGGGCACGTAGTGACATCCCGCAGTTCGCGAGAGCGCCGTCGGCATCGACTGACGCGTCCACGCCGCGCGATGTCACCTTTGGCTCGCTTGCTTGCTTGCCAGTTCGGTTCCCGCTATGGCTAGTGGATACCGACACGTGCACATCGTGATTAATAGTGGCTTCTGCTCCATACGCAATTTCTCGTCCGCATCCGCTCGTCGGCGCCCGAGCGGAGCACCCTTGCTTCATCCTCCGTCGGTCGCGCCATGCCATTGCCAGCCAATGCGCACTATTGCAGCTTCTTCTTCTTTTTTTACCGGAGCTTCATACGGGTATTACCGTAGTCACCACGGTCCTCCGCAGGCACGCACGCACGCACGTCGAGAGCCCAGCTCATCCGATCTGTCCGTGGCCGCGGCAGTCCAGCACGTACGTGTACGCACGCGCCGCCCATGCCAGGCCGCACTGCCTGTCATGCCCTACCAACGTACTACTACCGACAGTTGTTTATCCTCGCCCCGGCCCGGCTGCGCCATTGAATGAAGCCCGGTGGGCGTTGGGTACGCGTGGCCTGCCGGTAACCAGCGCGGAGCGTGGGCTCGGAGCACGCCCTGATTCACTCGATGCCTGCTTGCCTGCCTGCCCCTGCACGGCCGGTCAATAATCCCCTCCCCCACTTAGCCAGCCAGTATTAATGTCGCTCACCCACAATCAAGCTGCAGGAGCGGTGATCAGGTCCGTCCAACCACTGACCTCCGATCTCCATCCCCCACCCCCGCCGTGCCGCGCTCCACCGAGGCCGAGGCCGAGGCCGAGCGCTCTACGCAACGCAGCGCGCGGCCACCGGCGAAGCGTCAGTCGGCACCCATTTGGCCGCGCGCGGGGCCGCCGCGGACACGTAAACCGGCGAACCGGTCGCGCGCGTACGTGTCGCGGGGGGTACGCCAACGCCAGGCCACGCCGTATAGACGGCGGTGGTACGTACTACGTGCGCGGGACCCGCCGGTCATATCTCGCGCACCTGGAAAGACTTTGACACTGGCATCCCTTGCTTGCGTGCTTACACGCGCATAATAGCGTCAGTTGCTTACACCCCAGCCCGGATCAGACAGTCAGACACTTTCAAAGATAGAGATAAAGGAAGAGAGAAAGGAAAGAAAGGGTCTCCACTGGAAACCGGGGCAGGAAGCAAACACTCCGGCTAAGCACAAGGGCCTTGATCGCGGGGTTGGCTTTGGGGAGCGTGAGACCGACGCGCTGGTGCGTGGTGACCGCTGCCGTACGTCGGCGCGCGCGCTTGCGTGCCATGAGCCGGGGCCGCGTCCGGCGGGCAGCTGGTAGCCCCGTCGCCGCCGCGCTGGTGCTCCTGCAGGCGGCCGTCCTGGCACTGTCCCCCGGGTGCGATGCCGCCGCGGTGACCACCGACGCGGAGCCGGACTACCGGGAGGCGCTGTCCAAGAGCCTGCTCTACTTCGAGGCGCAGCGCTCCGGGCGGCTGCCGTACAACCAGCGCGTGAGATGGCGCGGGCACTCGGGGATCACCGACGGGCTGCAGCAGGGCGTGGACCTGGTGGGCGGGTACTACGACGCCGGCGACCACGTCAAGTTCGGCCTGCCCATGGCCTTCACCGTCACCATGCTCTCCTGGGGCGCCATCGAGTTCGGCGACGACATCGCCGCCGCCGGCGAGTGGCACCACACGCTGGAGGCCATCAAGTGGGGCACCGACTACTTCATCAAGGCGCACACCGAACCCTTCGTCTACTGGGCCGAGGTACGCACGCACGTTGCGCATTTTTCCTCTTCCTTTTTTACCGCCACGACCGTCCTCCCCTCCGTCCGATCGCCCGCGCGACCGCTTTGAGACGACACGGGAAAAGCGGATGACCGCCATTAATTTACTGCTGCGACGCGAATGATGGGCTTGATGGCGGACTGATGTCTGACGAGGCGGGCCCCGCAGGTGGGGGACGGCGACACGGACCACTACTGCTGGCAGCGCCCGGAGGACATGACGACGTCGCGGAAGGCGTACCGCGTGGACAAGGACAACCCCGGCTCCGACCTCGTCGCCGAGACCGCCGCCGCCCTCGCCGCCGCCTCCATCGTCTTCCGCGGCTCCAACCCGCATTACTCCCACATCCTCCTCCACCACGGGCAACAGGTACTCCATCCACGTGGTAACCCACGTATGCCACCAAGTCACCTGTATCTGATTCTGACTGCGACTGTGCGTGCAGCTGTTCGAGTTCGGGGACAGGTACAGGGGCAACTACGACATTAGCATCGCGGAGGTGCGGGGCTTCTACGCGTCGGTGAGCGGGTACCGGGACGAGCTGCTGTGGGCGGCCTTCTGGCTGCACCGCGCCACCGGGAAGGAGGAGTTCCTCCGCTACGCCGTCGACAAGGCCGACTGCTTCGGCGGCGTCGGCTGGGCCATGACCGAGTTCAGCTGGGACGTCAAGTACGCCGGCCTCCAGGTCCTGGCCTCCAAGGTACTACTACGCCGAAACTCCCCATTTTTTTACTTGTTCTACTCTTGCCAAGTACATTCGCTCTCATCAGAAATACTCCAGCACTTGATGATCCTTTCATCATGGTTGATCAGTAAATTAAGTTGGTGCTGGTGGTTGGGCCGAGCCGTGCTACCAAGGCCCTACGACCGTGCATGTCCCCTCGCTGAAATTAGTACGCCTAGCCACGAACAGTCCTGCGCTGCCAAGTAGGAGTATACGTAACAGTACTCTTTTTTTCACTCCCACGACGACAAACACTAGACGGTTGTTGCTTAAGAAAGGGGAATTAATGTCTCACATGGCTGAAACACTTTCTTGCTCCCCGAAAGAAGCCATGTAGGATCCACACCTCCGTCCCATGCCTAGCCCGAGCAGGCATTAGGCGCGCTCAGATGCAAAAAATCGAACCTGTTCATACACTCCACCTGCGATCCACCCATCAGGCTGTGATGAGTGGACTGAGATCCATCCACAGACAGTACGTAGCTCCAAAACACGTCGCTGTTCATCATCAGCGACTAACAAGTCCACTTGTTAGCCTGGAGCGAGCGAGTCAGTAGATCAGGTTCCCGCAATGATGATGATGGCCGGGGATCGCAGCGAGGGCGCCCTGCACTCACTCACATAGCCGGGCATCTGGACCGATCCGCAGGGGGACTTTCCCGCCTGAAAGCCGCGGGGTTTTGCTAATTAAGCAGGGGCTTTGCTTTTCCTGTCCACATCGCGCTCGCCCCGCTTTAGGATTATTCGGTTTCCTTTCCGGAAAAACTTGAGCCGTGCTGCCGCTAAACAGAGGAAAAGCCTCCGATCGCACAACTGCTCCCTGACCCGACCCGGTAGGGCTTGAACCGGCCGGCGACCTCTCTACTCTACGTACGCTTAACTAGCAAGGCACGACTTGATCCTTTCTCGGCAGTAGGAGTGGTTTTTACGGAGGAAAAGGGAAGCAAGCTAGCCGTCTCCTTTGTCTCGGATTAGTAGGAAGTGGTGCTTTATCGGAGTCTCGTCAATCCTCACCCTGTCACCATCAATCTCATCTCAATTACGAATTATTACGAGCGCGTCGACAAGCCGGTGAGGCTGGCTATCCGGCATCCTCTGTCAGTCTGACCCTGCCACGGCCACACCGCACCAGCGAGAAATCGGACGCCTGGCATGGACGTACGGACGGACGCCGCAGGATCCCGGTGCTGCAAACGATCGGTGGCCAGGCACATGGCGCCCGATGCGTGCTGAGATCAGTACACGGCCGCTATATCCTCTGGCTAGCCATCTATCTGCTCTGCTGGATTCGATTATGCGTACACCTTTTAATTTGCTCCTGACGCGAGGAGCGCGCACAGAAGGCACAGATATTTTTCTCCCGCCCCCGGTTGCAGCAGAAACCGGCCAAAAACGCAGGAAATTTGGGGCTTTGTTCTCGCTCGCGAGACCTGCGGTAGGACCGCTAACTAACTTGGTCAAGGCCAAAACTGACACGCGGGAAAAGACACGGGCGACCGATGGCGCTGCATGTATTCTGCAGGGAACCCGGCAAAACGCTGGTGGTGTCACTCACTCCCTCGTAGACCCCCACGCCACGCGTTACGGAGAAGAGAACTAGACAGAGATCGCCTCTCGCTCTCTTCTCCGGAGGCGAGCCATGCAAGCCAGCGAAAGTGAAATCCGGAGGACTGGTCGAGGGTGTCGTCGCAGCGCTTGCATGCGGAGCAAGAAATCACCTGACTCTCTTCTGTCCCTGGCCGCGCACTCCACACTTGGTGGCCTCGTGCGGCCCCACCATGCTCCTAGAATTCCACATGGACGTCCTGGCCCACAGAGGGATGAGTGGGATGGGTGACCTGGCCTGATCTCGAGCTCACTGTCGTGAGGGTGTGCGTCGGTCAGGAAGCGGCGGCGTCTCATAGCCAGTTCTTCATCAGCCTGGTCTTCACGGCGCAGTAGCTTTCTTACTGTACCTTTTTTTTTCCTTTCTTCTACCGGACGAGCTTGCACCACAAAAATCTCCTTTTTATGGGAAGTTTTGCATCCACGTTTTTGTTTGAAAAATAGCAACAACAAAAAATACCGTGACAACACGTCCGCAAAGTCAGGGCACCTCGGCCAACCTAGGCACCTAGCTACCCACACAAATATGCACACGCTGTCAAGTGGAACAACCTCGTCGAGCATGGCATCCAATGCCACCATTACTCCTCTGCGAGGTAGCGACTACGATTCGACCATCAACGTAGCCCTCGCCACAAATAGGTGTTGAGACCCATGCTGGCCTATGCCAAACAATCGACCACCCGGTCGGCGACTAATCAGCTTCGACTCTGCCGACCGAGCAAGCATTGGAACCGACCATCCATTTTGTGTCATCATCTCATTGGAGTCATACAAACCTTGTCGTATTAGACAGTCGAGAAGTCATCATGCTAAGGCCCACACGACCAACGACGACCAGCGCACGAGAGCAGCACGAAGGATCCAATATGTAGACACACGATCACAAACGACGGAGGACTGGATCCATGGAGATCCATCGAAGACCAACACTAATCGAATCCCATGAGATCCGCGACAGACACACACACCTCCAGAGTCCCTCTGATGACGCTAGAGGCACCATTGGGACGGGGGATGAGCTGAGAGGACCTTTTCCATCTACAGGGAGCCGCCGCCTCCCTTGCCTTCTTGAATTGGACACAAACCCTAACCGACCTAAAAAAACACCTAAAACGGATCAGGAGCCCTCCCGCCGGCAAGGCCATGGTACAACAGATCTCCATGGCCCCAAGGCCACATGAGGTGAGGTGGACCGGCGGCGACATCGATGGGAGGTAGGAAGCCCTTGTCGCCTGGGAGTCACCTTTCTTGGGAAGGAGGAAAACTTTTAGGAGGAACCAGAAAAAGAAAAAGATATTGCCTGAATAAATATGTGTCCGTGTTGCTAGTAAACGGTTTTGCTAATACATAAGAATTAACTAAGTCTCATATACCTCCTGCATCATCTATTTCATCTATTTTTATGTGAAGATTTGTGAGAATTTTATTTTTTGTTTCCTTTTGTTTAATGTTCTTTTAGGTTTCGTTTATGTCCTTTTCCATGCCACGGGTAATTACAATTGCATTTTGCACACCCGCGCACAACTGCATTGCATGTCATCGGTCACGCGCAATTGCACGACTGGTGACTATGCGCAACTGCATGTCCACCAATCACGGCCAAATGTAGTTGCATGCTCCATGGACTATGTGCAATTATCGTTACATAATTTGTTAAAAAATACAATAAAAGGTGGAGAATGAAAAAGTAAGAGCAGGAAAAAGAAAAGAAAAATACAAAAACAGTAAAAGATTATATGCTGATGGATGAGAACTAACTAATTCTCATCTAGATGAGAGCCAAAAATACCATAAGGAAGGCGAAGCGTGAAAAATTAAATGTGAAAGAAGAAAAAAAAACAGAAGGAAAGAACAACAACAAAATTCTATGGTGATGTCACTTACTACATGAGAACCAAAATCGAAGGAGTCAAGGGAGCCAAATCAGTAATCTAGGTGAGTAACGTGGATCGAATTTCCTTTTATTTTAAAAAGCAATAAGCAATGAATAGGCTAGCTGCTTTGAAGGCGTCTGCCAACTAGTCGTAAGATGTGGACATGTTTTCTTGGACATGACATGACTGACAAGATGCTAAAAATATATTAATAACGTGCTCCTTTTCTTCTTCTTTCCGGTCGAGCGCCGGTTATACAAATAAATGTCCTCGTACTCACTGCTGCATATACTCCTAGCTGAGACCTTCGCACGCACATGGCGTCAAGAAAAGAACATGCTTCATTTCCAAGCAATTAGCTAGCTAGCTATAGCTAACCATAGGGGCTCCTGGCACGGCAGTACAATTATACGATGGCCCAAGCAAATTAATATCGCAATCGTAGCGGTTGTTGAGCTGGTATACATAGGTTTTGTCCATCATGGTACACATGTCAACTCCCATCCTTACGACTGTTTCTCCAAACCAAAGGACGATGTCTGTTTTTTGGGCTGTCTCTCAACTTTCACCATGAAGTGTTCGCTTCATGGCGCTGTCAGCTTTTGCTGTGCTGGACTGGAGGTGACGTTCGTTCATATATATATTTACTCTTCTTGAGCCTTAGACTTCTACACAGCCAGGCATGCATAGATGCATTATTTCTTGAGGTAAATGCGCCCTGTGCATAGCTACTGCCGTCATTTGCAAGTTTGTGCAGCATTAACCTTTTCTGGAGGCAATGGAATATTCTTCGGGCACAAAATTTCTGAAACGGAAATCAGACAAACCGCAAAACGGAATCAAGATGTTCCGTCCTTTGTTTTTCTTCGATTCGAAGCTCCCACCGGGCATCACCTGCTGAGGCAAAACGAGATGCCGGCTTTCACTCACTCACTCGTTCGGTTCAACTGAAAGGGTTAACATCGGAGGACGACGTGGCCGATGCTCCCGTCTGCATGCGCCAGCATCGCTCCTCTGGAGTCCATTAGCTGGTCAGTGAGAGTGGAAAATATACTTGCCTGGAGTCAGAGGGAAAGCGACGCCGGCCGGGCGAGTACACCATGTGGCCTCGCTCGCTCGCAGCCACCGACAGCAGCAGCACTGCGCCGAATTAAAGACAGATTCGATAGTTACAGCTTGCATCTGTCGATCGAGCTGGTTCCCAGTTTCTTCCGAAATCTGCATTTTTTTTTCAAAACGGAGGCAAAAGCTTTGCCTCATCCATTAATTAAGGAGTTTAGAGTTGCTTTTACAAGAAAAGCGAAAGAAAATATTACAAAGCCACTACTCTCCCGGCATGATTTGACCCAAGTGCTTAGCACCCGCAACTACCCAGAGGTTGGCGTCGCTCTTAATGTTGGAGAACAATACAGACGGAAGCGTGAATTTGTGACGAAACACCCGTGCATTTCTCTCGCACCAAATGGTCCAGCAGGTCAGCATAGCAAGAGAAGCCATCGCCTTCCGGTTGGGCATGCTGGAGTTGGACATGTTGAGCCAGCAGTCCTTGATGGAGCGCATCGTGATCCAGGAGGAGATGTCGAGGTAGTCTAGCTTGAGCCAGCCTTTGATCAGGCCCCACAGTCTAATGGAGTACCGACACTTGAAGAAGATGTGGCTCGCCGATTCCAACGTCTGCTTGCAGAGTGGACATAGGCCGCAGTTCGGCCACCCTCTCCTCTCCAATCTATCCGCCGTCCAGACTTGGTTTTGGATTGCCAGCCAAGCAAAGAATTTCATCTTAGGGGGAGCCCATGCTTTCCAAACGGCGAAGCCCATGGGCGAGCTGACCAGCCCAAGGAGTTGCGCACTGTACGCGGATGTGGCAGAGTAGATTCCGCTGGCAGTATGCTTCCAGGTGATGGTGTCCTCGGCGTCCACCGCGAGAGGGATGGCCCTCAGCCGAGCCCAAAGCGTGACAAGCTGCCGGATGTGCTCCATTGTCCAGTTGTTGGGGAGCTTGATTTTGGACAGCCACGCGCCCGCATGCATGGCCTCCTGTACCTTCCATTTCTTCCTCGTGGAAGCCTCGAAGATGAGAGGTGCTATGACGGAAGGTTTCTCGCCATTAACCCACGGGGAGTCCCAAAATGGGGCGCATGCCCCGTTGCCAATGGTTATGCGCGTCGAGGCGTAGAATAGATCACGGTCAAGCTCATCACAAGGGTTGTCCATTCCAATCCACAACTTGGAAGGTTCAGTCCACTCGAACCACAGCCATCTAAGCCGAAGGGCTCTCGCAAACGTAGCCAAGTCCAGGACGCCAAGCCCTCCGAGGTCAGTCGGCCGACAGACTGATTCCCAGTTAACCTTACACTTGGCCCCAGTTGTCTTATTAGAGCCCGCCCATAGGAATGCCCTCTCCAATTTTGTGATATTCAGCAGGGTGCCCGATGGAGGCCTAAGGGCGATGATGTGGTAAATGACCTGAGAGGTTAGCACGGACTTGACAAACGCCCCGCGCCCAATGGCGGTAATATTCCCTCCGTCCCACGGCACCAGCCTGGCCGCCACTTTGTCCTCAAGGAATTGGAAGTCGCCTCGCCTCAGCTGCCGAACCGATAAAGGTAGCCCCAAGTACTTGATGGGGAAAGTTGCGCGGGAGGCCGGCAAGGCTGCAAGGATGTGGTCGAGGTTGATGTCTCTACATCGAATTGGGACGACCGAGCTTTTCTGGAAGTTTGTGCAGAGGCCCGTGACCTTGCCAAAGTAGTTTAGGATCTGAGCGAAGTTGTCGATATCTTCCTTAATAGGAGCCATGAAGACCGCCGCGTCGTCGGCATATAGGGATGTGCGGAGAATGGCACGACGCCCCCGAAGCTTGTGTAAAAGTCCACGACGGGTCGCGAGGTCGAGCATTTGCTGCAAAGGGTCGACGGCAATGACAAAGAGCAGAGGAGAGATCAGATCTCCCTGCCGAAAGCCGCGACCATGCCTGATAGTAGGTCCTGGGACCCCGTTGAGGAGGATTCGCGAGGAAGATGAACGGAGCAAGGCCGTGATCCACTCCCGAAAGCGCGGAGGAAATCCCCTCCGCCGCAGGAGGTCAATAATGTACTCCCACTTGACAGAGTCAAACGCCTTGCGGATGTCGAGCTTGAATAGCAGCGCTGGAGTTCTGTTTTTACGGAGGCGGCGGGCAAGGCCCCTCACATACATAAAGTTGTCATGGATGCATCTCCTCTTGATGAAGGCACTCTGCGCGCTGGAGATGAGGACGTGCATGTGAGGGCCAAGCCGTAGGGCAAGGACCTTCGCGATGATCTTGGGGATGGCATGGATGAGGCTTATAGGTCTGTAGTCAGCTATCTCCTCCGCCCATCTTTTTTGGGGAGAAGCACGATGTTCGCAGCGTTGAGCCAGTGTAGGTTTGCCGAATGCAAATTGTTGAAGGAGTGGATGGCTTGCATGATGTCAGTCTTGATAGTGAGCCAACATTTCTTGAAAAAAAATTCAGTGAAACCGTCCGGGCCGGGCGCTTTGTCATTGGGCATCTCGTTGATGGCAGCTCTCACTTCCTCCTCAGATATGGGGCTGTCGAGGTCGGAGAGGTCATGATTACCAAAGTCGAGAGCGTCCCAGTTGAAGTCCACGGGATAGGAAGTCCCCCGCCCCATCACGCTGGTGAAATGCTCGTGCATCAAGGCCATTTCGTTCACGCCATTTGCATAACTCATCAATACTAGTAGTACGGAATAATTTTGTTGTTAATCATTTCAGCAACCATTATCACAGATAATGCCCTTTTTTTTTACAGTAATGCACTGCTAGGTGATTTTTGCTGTGTTGGTAACTCGTGGATATGCGGCATTGACCTGGTAACTTTTTTTTTCAGCTGCTGCTGGACGGAGATCCGCAGGGCGAGCGGCACCGGGTGGTGCTGGAGCGGTACAGGGCCAAGGCGGAGCACTACCTGTGCGCGTGCCTGCGCCTGAACAACGGCAGCAACGTGGACCGGAGCCCCGGCGGCATGCTGTACGTCCGGCAGTGGAACAACCTCCAGTACGCCTCCAGCGCCGCCTTCCTCCTCACCGTCTACTCGCGCTACCTGGCCGGCGCCGGCGCCCGCCTCCGCTGCCCCGACGCGCCGGCGGTCCCGCCGTCCGAGCTCCTGGCCTTGGCGCGCTCGCAGGCCGAGTACATCCTGGGCCGCAACCCGCTGCGGCTGAGCTACATGGTGGGCTACGGCCCCCGCTTCCCCGCGCAAGTGCACCACCGCGCCGCCTCCATCGTGTCGCACAAGGCCAACAACCGCTTCATCGGCTGCATGCAGGGGTTCGACCACTGGTACGTCCGCAAGCGGCCCAACCCCAACGTGCTGACCGGCGCCATCGTCGGCGGGCCAAACTGCCGCGACGAGTTCAGGGACGACCGCACCAACTACGTGCAGACCGAGGCGTGCACATACAACACGGCGCCCATGGTCGCCGTCTTCGCCAGGCTGCACAACCTGTCGGCGACGGCGGCGGAGGAGGGGTGCCGCCCAGGGACGGCGCTGGGGCTCTCGGCCAAGTGTAAATAAAGGTGGCATTAGCTTGGGTGGGAAATTCTTTTTTCTTTCTCGTATACGGACTTACTTCCATATAAGATCTTTTTTTGAAGTGTTAATATGAGAGAGAGATTTATTTAGTGAAAGGAAAGAACAAAGGACAGTAGTGAATGGACAATAAGGAGGAGACCGATCAGGATGGTGAAGATTAGATACTTGTATTTTCAAGTTAATTAGGTGCCTCAGAAAGCAAATTGAAAGAGCTCCAAACTTTACTGAAATTAGGTGCCTCAGTCTTTTAAGTTCCTTAACGAATATTTGACATTTTTGGACCACGTGCATGAGTGGAACTGACAAAACTACCGTGGCGGCACCCGGCAAGCGAATGTGTCACTTACCGTCACAACCCGTGGCGGCAAGGCCTAGCGGCTGTAGCCTCTGGCGCTAGATCGAGAATCATAGGAAATCGCAATAGAAGGACCAGAAAATGGGATGGGTTGTTCCACGTGGTTAAGTTAATCGGTTTTTCCTGACCATCTGATTTGTTTTCTGCTTTAAGATGTGCACCGTTAACTTTTTGTGTAAACGACCCGCATATAATGATTGGGGGATTGAGCTGCTCTCTTTTTGTCTTTTTTTCTGTAGGGTCGTGGTTTGCGCGGTGATTGGCAGGGGTTGGGGCCTTTTATATTGTCTGTTTTTTTTGTTCGGCTGCAATTTTTGTTTTTGTTTTCTTATTTCAAATTCATTTTATTCTTTTGTATATCTTTGATTTTCCTTCTTATTTTCCCATTCATGTTTTTGTGTTTTTTCTCTCAAATATTTTAGTTATATTTTTATTGGCAATTGTTTTTATTTTGGTAAATTTATTCTTCTTTCCTTTTTATTTTTTATTTTTTTCATCTATTTGCACTACCTTTCTTGTGTGTAACTTGAATTGAGTGAATTCCATAACACAACCTGCAACTGCATGTGTCCCAACGTGTTTATAACTGCAAGAAATACAACGCGACTGCAACTAGAGGGACAGGGGTGTTGTCCAGTTGCATGTCCACCACTACAGTTGCAACTACATGTGTTGTCCTGCCTGAAACTAAGGGGTGGGGGGGTAGCCAGTTGCATGTCCACCACTATGGTTGTAATTGCATGTGTTGCAACCCGCCTACAACTGCAAGGGGTACAACGTGACTGCAACTAAAGGAGGAGGCATGTAGGCCAGTTGAATGTCCACAACTAGAGTAGTAACAGTACGTGTCGTAAACCGCCTGCAACTACAAGGGATACAAACACAACCGTAACTGAGGTGGTGTTGGCTACTCGCATGTCCACCACTATAGTCGCAACTGCACGCGCCGCAACCCACCTGCAACTGCAAGGTTGCAAGGTTACAGCACAACTGCAACTGGAGGGGGGGTATGCCTGTTACATGTCCACCACTATAGTTGCAATTGCATGTGTCACAACCCACCTGCAACTGCAAGGGGTACAAGGTGATTGCAACTGGAGGAGAGATGTAGGCCAGTTGCATGTCCACCACTAGAGGTGTAACTACACGTGTCTTAAAATGCCTCCAACTACAAGGGATACAACACCACCGCAACTAGAGGGGGATGTAGGCCAGTTGCATGTCCAGAACCATAGTTGCGACTGCACGTGCCACAACCCACCGCAACTGCAAGGGGACATCGTGGCTGCAACTAGAGGGGGGTGTAGGCCAGTTGCATATCCACAACTAGAGTTGCGGCTGCACGTGTTGGAACCCATCTGCAACTATAAGGGGTACAACGCGACTGCGACTCGAATAGGAGGGATGTAGGCCAGTTGGATGTTCATCACTGGATTTGCAACTACACGTGTTGCAACCCGCTTGCAACTGCAAGGGGTACAACGCGACTGGAACTGAAGGGGGGATGTTGGCTAGTTGCATGTCCACCAATAGAGTTGCAACTGGAGTTTACCCCTAGAGTTGCAATTGCGTTTTGATGTCCTACAAGTGCACATGGCTTTGTAGCAATTTTGTTGCCTCAGATCTCCTTCCCTGCCGCCTAGTACTTCTTGAGCTTGCGTCGGTTTTTTCCTTGAAGAGGAAAGGGTGATGTAGCAAAGTAGAGATAAGTATTTTCCTCGGTAGGAGGAACACACAAGGCCCCAATGATAGCACCTACACAAACAAACAAATACTTGCACCCAATGATGATGACATGTACATAGGGTAGGGGCATAGGCCTGACCTGCATGCCCTACCCAAGAAGGCAAGGCCTATAAAGTTCAACACCCGGTATATTACATCTCTGAAGTCTTGACTCCATCCAAGCAGAGGTATCCACATTACCAAAAGCTTGTATATGGAATTTATTTGACTGCGAAGAAAGTTGCACATTATTTCCAAGACCACTCGGTTTCATTCGTCAGCGATGCTCCATTGTCTGAAATTATGAACAATCGAGATGCAACTGGTCGAGTGGCTAAGTGGGCGATTGAACTTCTCCCTCTGGATATCAAGTTTGAAGCAAAGAAGGCGATCAAGTCTCAAGTGCTCATATATTTCTTGGCCGAGTGGATTGAATAGCAACAGCCGACTCAAGTTCACTCGAAACACTGGACTATGTTCTTTGATGGATCTAAGATGTTGAATGGTTCTGGTGTTGGAGTGGTCCTGGTGTCCCCAAGAGGCGATAAACTCAGTTATGCCCTCCAAATTCACTTCGATTCCTCCAATAATGAAGCCGAGTACGAAGCACTCCTCTATGGGTTGCGTATGGCCATCTCACTCGGCGGCCGTCGCCTGATGGTCTACGGCGACTCCGATTTGGTGGTCAATTAGGTGATGAAGGAGTGGATGTGAGAAACCCTGCCATGACTGGATACTGCAACGTGATTTCTACTATGCAACTTTATTCTTGTAGACATGTGTTGGGCCTCCAAGCGCAGAGTTTTGTAGGATAGTAGCAATTTTCCCTGAAGTGGATGACCTAAGGTTTATCAATCTGTGGAAGGCGTAGGATGAAGATGGTCTCTCTCGAATGACCCTGCAATCAAATACACGAAATCTCTTGTGTCCCCAATACACCCAATACAATGGTAAATTGTATAGGTGCACTAGTTCGGCGAAGAGATGGCGATAAAAGTGTAATATTGATGGTACAAATATATTTTTTAATCTGAATAAATAAAAAACAACAAGGCAGCAAATAGTAAACGGGCACAAAACGGTATTGCAATGCTTGAAAAATGAGGCCTAGGGACCGTAATTTCGCTAGTGCAATCTCTCAATAGTGCTAATATAATTGGATCATATAACCACCGCTCAAAGTGCGATGAAGAATCACTCCAAAGTTCCTATCTAGCGGAGAACATAAGAAGAAATCGTTTGTAGGGTACGAAACCACCTTGAAGCTATTCTTTCCGATCGATCTATCCAAGAGTTCGTCCTAAAATAACACCAAATAATTTCAGATTCATAATACTCAATCCAACACAAAGAACTTCAAAGAGTGCCCCAAGATTTCTACCGGAGAAACAAAAGACGAGAACGTGCATCAACCCCTATGCATAAATTACCCCAATGTCACCGCGGGAATCCGCGAGTTGAATGCCAAAACACATATCAAGTGAATCAATATGATACCCCATTGTCACCACAAGTATTCATATGCAAGACATATATCAAGTGCTCTCAAATCCATAAAAGTATTCAATCCGATAACAATGAAATCTCAAAGGGAAAAACTCAATTCATCACAACAAGATAGAGAGGGGAAACACCATATGATCCGACCATATTAACAAAGCCCGCGATACATCAAGATCGTGACATCTAAAGAACACGAGAGAGAGAGAGAGAGATTAAACACATAGCTACTGGTACAAACCCTCAGCCCCAAGGGTGGACTACTCCCTCCTCATCGTGGTGGACGCCGAGATGATGAAGATGGCCACCAGAAATGATTCCCCCCTCTGGCAGGGTGCCGGAACAGGGTCTAGATTGGTTTTCGGTGGCTCCAGAGCCTTGCGGCGGTGGAACTTCTGATCTAGGTTAACCCCAAGGGTTTTTGAAATATTTGTGAATTTATAGGGTAAAGAGGGGGTGCGGGAGGCCACCAAGGTGGGCACAACCCACCGGGGCGTGCCTGGGGCCCCAGACGCGCCCTGGTGGGTTGTGCCCCCCTCGGGGCACCCCCCAGGTGCTGTTCTGGCCCATTGGTGGTCTTCTGGTCCATAAAAAATCCACAAAATGTTTCGCGGTGTTTGGACTCCGTTTGATATTGTTTTCCCACGATGTAAAAAACAAGCAAAAAACAGCAACTGGCACTGGGCATTGGGTCAATAGGTTAGTCCCAAAGAATGATATAAAGTTGCTACAAAATGATTTTAAAACATCCAAGAATGATAATATAACAACATGAATACTTCATAAATTATAGATACGTTGGAGACGTATCACAACGCAATGAGGAAGTTGGAGAAAAAGTTTGAGGGTTTGGAGCTTCACCACATTCCCCGAATCAAGAATCAAGCAGCTGACGATCTGGCGAAAATAGGTTCCACTTGGAAGCTTATCCCCAGCAACGTATTTCTTGAGCATCTCCATTCTCCATCAGTACAACAGGATCCCTTTACTGAAGAACCTCCCCAAGCAATAAGTCCTACCAATCTGACTGAAATCAAGGTACCAACAGTTATTGATCTGGTTATGGAGATCTTAGTAGTCACCCCCGACTAGACAGTGCCGTACATTGTGTATCTGCTTAGGCAGGAGCTTCCAGAAGATGAAGTTGAGGCACGTCAGTTCGTCCGTAGGTCCAAGGCCTTTACAGTAATAGGCGGACAGCTCTACGAGAGAGTGTTACTGGCGTGGCTCAGCGATGTATTTCTCCAGAAGAGGGTCGAATGATCTTGGATGAGATCCACTCGGGGACCTGTGGTCACCATGCGTCCTCTCGGACCATCGTGGCCAAAGCATACCAAACAGGATTCTACTGGCCATGGGCCAATGAAGCAGCAAAAGAAATCGTTGAGAAGTGTGAGGGTTGCCAGTTCTACGCAAACAAGTCCCACAAGCCCGCATCTGCCTTGAAAACCATTATACTCGTCTGGTTGTTCGCCGTGTGGGGTTTGGATATGGTTGGACCTCTCAGGACTAGCAGAAGTGGTTTCACTCATCTACTTGTAGCAGTCGAAAAGTTCACCAAATGGATTGAAGCAAAGCCTATCAAGAACTTAGACTCAAGCACAACCATCAGTTTTATAAAAGAGTTGGTATTCCGATATGGAGTTCCACACAGCACTATCACAGACAACGGCTCAAATGTCAATTCGGAAGAATTCATGGAGTTTTGCGCTTCTCAGGGCACTCGGGTGGATTACGCATTTGTTGCGCACCCGCAATCCAATGGGCAAGCTGAGAGAGCAAATGGCCTGATCCTCCAAGGTTTGAAACCTCGGCCCATGCATGACCTTGAGCATGCAGCTGGAGCTTGGGTGACTGAGATACTGTCTGTCCAGTGGGGATTGAGGACAACTCCTAACCGTTCCACCAACCGAACCCCTTTCTTCATGGTGTATGGGGCTGAAGCCGTGTTACCGAGTGATCTCTTTCACAGTGCGCCTCGACTGGAACTTTATTCAGAAGCTGAGGCAGAGCAAGCACGTTAGGATGTAGTATACCTTATGGAAGAAGAGCAAGAGATGGGTTTGATTCGGTCGACTGTTTATCAACAAGACCTTTGTCGATTCCACGCTAGGAACGTCAAAGGTCGAGCATTTCAAGAAGGAGACCTTGTGCTCCGAGTGGATCAGCAACGTCCTCACAAGCTTGCCCCCGTGTGGGAAGGACCCTTCCTCATCACCAAGGTGCTGAACAACGGAGCCTATCACCTCTACAACTTCACAAAGAAGATTGACGAGCCGCGTGCCTGGAGTGCAGATCTTCTCCGCCAATTTTATACTTAACACTCGAAACGTCGAGATGTAATAAGAATACCTTCAGATTATTTATCACGACATGATTCCTGCAGTCCCTTAATGATTGTCCTCGCATAAACATGTGTTCAAATCCCCCGGTGGGTGGCTTAGCTGCGGAACCCGTTTTTTTGCCTAAGTTAAAAATCTACTCCGAGTGGAGAGCAATCCTCCCACTCGGGGGGCTTAGATGCGACCCCGTACTCGCCTAAGTTAAAAATCTACTCAGAGTGGAGAACAATCCTCCCACTCGGGTGAAGGAAATATGCCCTAGAGGCAATAATAAAGTTGTTATTTATATTTCCTTATATCATGATAAATATTTATTATTCGTGCTAGAATTGTATTAACCAGAAACTTAGTACATGTGTGAATACATAGACAAACAGGGTGTCACTAGTATGCCTCTACTTGACTAGCTCGTTGAATCAAATATGGTTAAGTTTCCTAGCCATAGACATGAGTTGTCATTTGATTAACGGGATCACATCATTAGAGAATGATGTGATTGACTTGACCCATTCCGTTAGCTTAGCACGTGATCGTTTAGTATGTTGCTATTGCTTTCTTCATGACTTATACACGTTCCTATGACTATGAGATTATGCAACTCCCGAATACCGGAGGAACACCTTGTGTGCTATCAAACGTCACAACGTAACTGGGTGATCATAAAGATGCTCTACAGGTGTCTCCGAAGGTGTTTGTTGGGTTGACATAGATCGAGATTAGGATTTGTCACTCCGAGTATCGGAGAGGTATCTCTGGGCCCTCTCGGTAATGCACATCACTATAAGCCTTGCAAGCAATGTAACTAATGAGTTAGTTGCCGGTGATGCATTACGGAACGATTAAAGAGACTTGACGATAACGAGATTGAACTAGGTATTGAGATACCGACGATCGAATCTCGGGCAAGTAACATACCGATGACAAAGGGAACAACGTATGTTGTTATGCGGTTTGACCGATAAAGATCTTCGTAGAATATGTAGGAGCCAATATGAGCATCCAGGTTCCGCTGTTGGTTATTGACCGGAGATGAGTCTCTCTCATGTCTACATAGTTCTCGAACCCGTAGGGTCCGCACGCTAACGTTCGGTGACGATTGGTATTATGAGTTTATGTGTTTTGATGTACTGAAGGTTTTTCGGAGTCCCGGATGAGATCAGGGACATGACGAGGAGTCTCGAAATGTTCGAGACGTAAAGATCGATATATCGGAAGGCTATATTCGGGCATCGGAAAGGTGCTGAGTGGTTCGGGTATTTACGGAGTACCGGAGAGTTAGGGGAATTCGCCGGGGAGTATATGAGCCTTATTGGGCTTTAGGGGAGAGAGTGAGGGGCTGCCTAGGGCAGGCCGTGCGCCCCCCAAGGCCTAGTCCAAATTGGACTAGTGGGAGGGGCGGCGCCCCCTCCTTCCTTCTCTTGTCTCTTCCCCTTCCTTCTCTCCTACTCCTACTACTTGGAAGGGGGGAATCCTACTCCCGGTGGGAGTAGGACTCCCCAGAGCACGCCATAGTAGAGGGCCGGACCTCCCCCTCCTCCACTCCTTTATATACGGGCGAGTGGGGCACCCCATAGACACACAAGATGATCATTGATCTCTAAGCCGTCGGCATTTGATACTGGTTCAGTTGCTAAGAGTAGTAACTCGAAATGGGAGTTGCAGAATGAACAGAAACTAGTTAAGGGCGAGGTGACGATTTGTGTTGGAAGTAGTTCCAAGATTGATATGATCATCATTGCACACTCCCTATACTTTCGGGATTAGTGTTGAACCTAAATAAGTGTTATTTGGTGTTTGCGTCGAGCATGAATATGATTTGATCATGTTTATTGCAATACTGTTATTCATTTAAGTTAGAGAATAATTGTTGTTCTGTTTACATGAATAAAACCTTCTATGGTCATACACCCAATGAAAATGGTTTGTTAGATCTCGATCGTAGTGATACACATATTCATAATATTGAAGCCAAAAGATGCAAAGTTAATAATGATAGTGCAACTTATTTGTGGCACTGCCGTTTAGGTCATATTGGTGTAAAGTGCATGAAGAAACTCCATGCTGATGGGATTTTGGAATCACTTGATTATGAACCACTTGATGCTTGCGAACCATGCCTTATGGGCAAGATGACTAAGACTCTGTTCTCCAGAACAATGGAGCGAGCAACTGACTTATTGGAAATAATACATACTGATGTATGCGATCCAATGAGTGTTGAGGCTCACGGCAGGTATCGTTATTTTTTGACCTTCACAGATGATTTGAACAGATATGGGTATATCTACTTGATGAAACATAAGTCTGAAACATTTGAAAAGTTCATATAATTTCAGAGTGAAGTGGAAAATCATCGTAACAAGAAAATAAAGTTTCTACGATCTGATCATGGAGGACAATATTTAAGTTACGGGTTTGGTCTTCATTTGAAACAATGCGGAATAGTTTCGCAACTCACGCCACCTGGAACACCACAGCGTAATGGTGTGTCGAACATCGTAACCATACTTTATTAGATATGGTGCAATCTATGATGTCTCTTACCGATTTACCACTATCGTTTTGGGGTTATGCATTAGAGACAGCCGCATTCACGTTAAATAGGGCACCATCTAAATCCGTTCAGACGACACCATATGAACTGTGGTTTGGCAAGAAACCAAAGTTGTCGTTTCTTAAAGTTTGGGGTTGCGATGCTTATGTGAAAAAGTTTCATCCTGATAAGCTCAAACCCACGGAGAAATGTGTCTTCATAGGATACCCAAAGGAGACAGTTGGGTACACCTTCTATCACAGACCCGAAGGCAAGACATTCGTTGCTAAGAATGGATCCTTTCTAGAGAAGGAGTTTCTCTCGAAAGAAGTGAGTGGGAGGAAAGTAGAACTTGATGAGGTAACTGTACCTGCTCCCTTATTGGAAAGTAGTTTATCACCGAAATCTGTTCCTGTGACTCCTACACCAATTAGTGAGGAAGCTAATGATGATGATCATGTAACTTCAGATTAAGTTACTACCGAACCTCGTAGGTCAACCAGAGTGAGATCCGCATCAGAGTGGTACGGTAATCCTGTTCTTGAAGTCATGTTACTTGACCATGACGAACCTACGGACTATGAGGAAGCGATGATGAGCCCAGATTCCGCGAAATGGCTTGAGGCCATGAAATCTGAGATGGGATCCATGTATGAGAACAAAGTGTGGACTTTGGTTGACTTGCCCGATGATCGGCAAGCCATAGAAAATCAATGGATCTTCAAGAGGAAGACGGACACTGATAGTAGTGTTACTATCTACAAAGCTAGACTTGTCGAAAAAGGTTTTGACAAAGTTCAAGGTGTTGACTACGATGAGATTTTCTCACTCGTAGCGATGGTTAAATCTGTCCGAATCATGTTAGCAAATTGCCACATTTTATGAAATCTGGCAAATGGATGTCATAACTACATTCCTTAATGGATTTAAAGAAGAATCGTATATGATGCAACCAGAAGGTTTTGTCGATCCTAAAGGTGCTAACAAAATGTGCAAGCTCCAGCGATCCATCTATGGACTGGTGCAAGCATCTCGGAGTTGGAATATACGCTTTGATGAGTTGATCAAAGCATATAGTTTTATACAGACTTGCGGTGAAGCCTGTATTTACAAGAAAGTGAGTGGGAGCACTACAACATTTCTGATAAATATATGTGAATGACATATTGTTGATCGGAAATAATGTAGAATTTTGTGGAAATCATAAAGGAGTATTTGAAAGGAGTTTTTTCAGAGAAAGACCTTGGTGAAGCTGCTTACATATTGAGCATCAAGATCTATAGAGATATATCAAGACGCTTGATAAGTTTTTTCAATGAGTACATACCTTGACAAGATTTTGAAGTAGTTCAAAATGGAACAGTCAAAGAAAGAGTTCTTGCCTGTGTTACAAGGTGTGAAATTGAGTAAGACTCAAAGCCCGACCACGGCAGAAGATAGAAAGAGAATGAAAGTCATTCCCTATGCCTCAGTCATAGGTTCTATAAAGTATGCCATGCTGTGTACCAGATCTATTGTATACCCTACACTGAGTTTGGCAAGGGAGTACAATAGTGATCTAGGAGTAGATCACTGAACAACGGTCAAAATTATCCTTAGTGGAATAAGGATATTGTCGTGGATTTGTCACGACAGATGTCCTAGTGTAAGGACTTAGTCGCGAGGCCAACGCATCTATGTGGTAGCTTGAGAGGGGTTGAGCGGAATCGAGAGACGCAACACAAGACGAGGATTTAGACAGCTTCGGGCCCCGGGAAACATCATCCGGTAATAACCCTACATGATGTTTGTGGCTAGATCTCATTATGCTCATGAGGGAGTCCTATTAGGGTTAGGACTAGTCTACCTTCTAATACAAACCAGATATAAGTCCGGGTCTTAACTCCTTATAAGGTAAATATTCCTTATGCCTTTCCTTGTAAACCGGCCCACCATAGTATGAACCGGCCTTCTGGGCCTTGGGCCTTGCCATCCGTACATCCTGCCCGTCGTGTTACCAATGAATCGTAAACCGCCAGGTCCAAGCGGGTCGCCAGTGAATCGTCAAGTCTCAGCCGGGTCTCAAGTAAACCGCCAAGTCCGGCCGGGTTATACTTCCGGCCGGTTTACGTCGCGGGGTATATCCCCGACATTAGCCCCCAGTTTAATTTGGATTTATCCATGTTAAACTGATCCTGTAAAACAAACGCAAGAACAAATTTGATAGACTATGCTCCGGGTTAAGAATTCTTGTAAACCGGCATCTGATCATCCTTAAGTCCTTGTCATTTCCTCCTTCTGAAAAATCCGAGTCAATAGACCAGCTTCATAATCAATTTGCTTGTAGAAGATATTTCGTAAATAAAGAATCCATTTGAATCGGCCTTCAATGCTCTGATTTGAAAAAATATTGGTCTTCAAATATTCAACTGATATCAGCCGGTTTGAAAATGTAGAACTTGTCAGTTTATCATTGCCAAAATTGCCGGTTTATAAATATTGATGGCACTGGGTCATAATTGTTGCCGACGCCGGGTCATAGTTATTGGTGACGCCGAGTCATGATTGTTGGTAACGCCGGGTCATGATTGTTGCAGACACCGGGTCAATCTGGTTTGCTCAAAACTGAAAATTGAAAGATATTTCTCGCTTATATCCATATTACCTGTAGCCCCCAAGTCTTGAGCAGAACAAAGTGATGGTTTAAGACTTGTTTCAATATAAATACTGCCACTTTTGAAGAAATCCATGTTGTTTATCCCAGTCACTTAGTAAAAACTGAATACTCCATATTATGTAGCCCCCAAGTGCCGGGTTGTCTTGCTTGCAGCAACCTGGGACTTGAAATTGCCTTATGCTCATAAAAACTTCAACCAGTGTAGCCCCCAAGGGCCGGGTCATTATGCAATAATGAGCAGGGACATTGTAAATATAATCATGTAGATTTGAGCAGCAATGTGTAGCCCCCAAGGGCCGGCTCATTAAGGTAATACTGAGCTGGGACTTGATATAGACTTCAATGAAAATAACATCTTATAATGTAGCCTCCATCGTGGGGCTTGAACCCATGTTCACAATGTTAAGAGTTTTGTGTTTTACCAACTGAGCAATGAACCCTTTAATATAATGGATTAATGCTTGTGTACCTTGAATTTTGGACAGGAGCAATTGGTAGCCCCCAAGGGCCGACTCATTATGATGTGATGAGTCGGGTCTTCAATAAGGCCAGTAAAAATGGCTTTGCATTAGACCCCAAGTGCCATGGTGCATGCTGGCAATGACATGGGACTTGCATATTTAATGTAATCTCAATTTGAATAATGTAGCCCCCAAGTGCCGGGTCGTAAGCCTGCAGCGACTCGGGACTATTCCTTCCATTGTAGAATAAATCATATTCATCGATAAAATAATATCCATTGCGCTAAAGCGACTTTGAAAACCTCAATCATAATATTGATAACCATAATAAAAATCCAGCCATGTTGTCTATTTGAATAATATAACCCAATGATTTATAAGCGCATGATTCCAATGGCGCAATCCAAATATATACTAGCGACTTATAGTCCAAAGCCAGGCCGGGTTAACAAACACCGGATAATTTCTCATCATACACTAGCGACTTACCGTCTTAAAGCCAGGCCGGATTAATAAACACCGGTGATTTATAATTATGCTTTATTCAACCTGTTTCTGCATACAACAAGTTTAAAGTGTCCTGGCGGTTTACCGCCGGACGGGTCATAATGCCCAACATATAACCTGGGTTGATAACCAAGGCTGCACTTAAGAATAATCAAATATGAAATATATCATACCTGTGACATTAAATCACATCATTGGTTGGCCAAATTTATTGTAGTAAAGGTGATAACGCCAATCTTGAGTATTGATAACTCCTTCCATATTGTGCCGGTTTATGATAAAACCGTGCCGGGTTGTGATAAACACCGGACTAACCATATATAATACTGGCGACTTGTAGTCAAACCAGACCGGGTTAATAAGCGCCGGATTATGACTGATCATATACTGTCAACTTGTAGTTGAAAGTCAAGTCGGGTTAATGAACGCCGGTTTATCAAAACAGTAGAAATCTCATCCAAGGAGAAAAACTTAGCAAATAAAAGCAAATGAAACCCTTGTAGTCGAGGTTTTTCACGGGCTGCCAGGCCCCAAATTCGAGGCTTTTCATGGGCTGCCAGGCCACTGGGTTAAACCATTTTACAAAGCCTTTTAGATGGTCCTCAATCCTTAACCAATCATCATTTTAACTTGACAAGTTCAGGGTCCTTTTTTGGAGTAACTTGTCAAAGTTCGAAGGGTCATACCAGGTTTACCTGGGCGGAGTGACTTACTTAAATAGGCAGGCTAACCCGGGGTTTTAGGTGTATACACCATGCTTCCAAGCCATGGCTTGATAGCCTATTACAAGTGTAGATTCTTTGTTCATTGCGACAACAAAGAATCCCCAAGTAATATTTTGAGCTGTGCTCAGTGGGTGCCTATGTTTGAGTTGTAGTTTTACAACACTCTCTTTGGCCCCGGAGTAATTCGGCTTTGAGCCGATCAAGAGGTGTGACTATGGTTCGGAGACGACCAAGCCCCCAAGTGATGTTGTGGCATTGCGCCGATCAAGAGGTGTAGCTATGGTTCGGATACGACCAAGCCCCCAAGTGATATTGTAGAAAGCTTTGATAAGCTGAATCAAGGGGTAAACCGGACGCCGCTTTATAAGCAGAAGCCCCCATGTGATCAATAATATGACAGGCCAATAAGGCGGGATACCCATGTTTGAACCACACATCATGGCAACAGGTCCTCTTCGGCTACCTTTGACTTTTTGCAAGAGATAAATTCTTCTTGAACCGGGATTTTGAACCGGATATTGAGAGCTTCAATGTTTTATGGGAGACATCTTTCCCTTGAACCGGATTTTAAACCGGAATCTTCATTTTCAGCCGAAAATTTTCTGACGGCCTTTAAACTCGAACTTGCAAGAAATTAATTCTTTTTTGAACCGGAAATTCTTAAACCAGATTTGAGAGCTTCAGTGAGACTAACTTCCCTTGAGCCGGATTTTAAACCGGAATCCTTTCTGATGACCCAGAACTTCTTCATTGAGCCGGGATTTTGTAACTGTCATATACTTTCTAAGCCGGAAATTTTCTGACGGCCTTTAAATTTTCAATATAACAGTAGCCTCCGGGACCGGGTTATCTTTCCCTCCATCGTCCTGGGGTCCTTCAATTTGCTGAAACTGGCAAGATTTGCTGAATCATGTCATCGTAGCCCCCGAGTCTCAAAGGTGACTCAAGGAGTCGGCTTCAAACTCTTCATATTTGACCGTGATATAAACCAGCATAACTTGTATATCATTGGTCTTGATAGCACGATGTGAATCCACAGAAGGTTGAGGTGACTGCGGCGGGTTGTAAATGATCCCGTATGAGCCGTGTCAACAACTCGGCCAATGGTTCCTTCCAACTGGTGATTTGAAGTTTAACCAAACTGTAGTGGCGGGGACTTGTGTGCCTACCCATTGGGCCACCTAGTGCAGACGGCGGTTGACAGTATATGATAATTTGCCTCCATTTTGTTGAAAGAAAACCGGGCTACCCAAGCTGTGACTTGTTCATACTCAATAAACAGCTCATGCAGACAGGTGCGGCCCGATATGTTGATGTAGACCAGGCCGCGATAGACGGGCGACAAAGACGACCGCGGCTTCAGAGGCGGCACACACAGATGAGTCGGCCGTGGCGTTGTAAACCAGTGTGGACGGGCGAATTAGCCACGTCATATTTGATGTAAACCGGTCTGCAGAATGGAGGTTTTCACATATATTCATCGAGCTTGATGGCATGATAAGATACTAGCGCATTTATAATGGTGGCGCGAGTTTATACATCCATGTCACAGCCATAGCTTTTGCAGTGAACAATTATCCTGCATAAACAATATTGCAGACCAAGGCAAAGGTAAGCTGTTCTTTGAAAAAAATAACATGTGCTAATAAAATATATTTTAGATGGATATCACTTGATGTGTTTAGGCCGGAAATAACCCGCCATGAAGTTGATGATCACCAGGTGAAACTGAAATCACTCACGGGTGAGTCTGTCGCGGGAGCAGACCGACGAGTCGGCCCAGTGTTGTAAGCCGGTGCAGACGAGCAAGTTGTCCTCCGCGTTGTAAGCCGGCGATGACGCGTGAACCGGCCGCGAGGGCGGACGGGCGAGTCGTCTGTGGTGTTGTAAGGCGGTGCGGACGGGCGAGTCGGCCGGCGCGTTGATGTAAACCGGACCGCGATACGCATGTCCGTGAAGCTGCGCGGCACAGCCGAACGTGCATCCGCGGTATAACACCACTTTTGTAATGAATAATTTACCTATATATAACAACACTATAGGGCAGAGTGGTTGTTTTCACAAAAAATTAACAAGTATTTACTGATGAAAAGTAAACTGGATGGATATCACCTGGTGCATTGATACGGCAGATGATCTGTACGCAATGTCCGTAGATAACCTCTGTTCTTCTTAACAGTGCAGGATTAATCCGCCTGTCCTCCCACCAAGCAGGTACCCCAAGGCGGAGGTGGCAGGCCGACAAGTTGTTGTGGGGTCATCCGGATTTTCCTCCAGCCCGTAGTGACTCGGCAGAGGCTGCGGCCACACGGCCGTAGTAGCAAGACCCGCCAGCGGAGACGGAGGCCTCGATGCAGTGCAAGATGGAGGTGGTTTGACAGCAGCAACTTAGCAACGGATTCACATGGAATAGCTCAAGGTGGAGATCAGCATAAATGTCAGTTTGAAACCCAGGCGGCTCTGAACGGGGGTAAACGGCGATTCGCACGCCGCGAGCGACTCGGCAATGGAGCAGAATCCGGATCGTGGTCTTCTTCCCTTTGAAAAACTTGAACAAATACTGCTAGTAGACTCACGTACTAGCACTCGCGGCTGGCCTGATCAAAAAGAATGATTAAAAAACGAATCTGGACCTTGCTGTACAGATTACTCCTTTCCAAAAATCTGAGTTTTCACGTGGACTGATTTGACACGACGTCCGGTGGTTTGCAGCACAATTCCTGTCGACTTTCTTTATCAATCTGACTTCGGTTAGTCAGGCCGCGTCGGCGGCGGTGCACAGGATGCTGAACCCTAGCTTCTCTCGTTTCAAACTTGTATATGTCGCCGCTGAAAAAACTTTTTCAATCTTTGACTAATGAACTTCATAGTTGACGTGAATTCTTCCACGCCGGCTCTTGCTGATCCGGCAGGTCGTAGCTTCTCGAACCCTAAAGAGATCCCTTCAAGAACTCAACACCACCGTGCGCAGGCCCCACGATGGGCGCCAACTGTCATGGATTTGTCACGGCAGATGTCCTAGTGTAAGGACTTAGTCGCGAGGCCAACGCATATATGTGGTAGCTTGAGAGGGGTTGAGCGGAATCGAGAGACGCAACACAAGACGAGGATTTAGATAGCTTCGGGCCCCGGGAAACATCATCCGGTAATAACCCTACATGCTGTTTGTGGCTAGATCTCATTATGCTCATGAGGGAGACGCCGCATAAGCCGGCTCCCCTTTGTTGTCTAGCCCTAGAGATTATTGCTTGTTGCTTGTCGCTTGTCGCTTGTCCCTCTTTGGGGAGCCCTGCCCCTCCTTATATATGTTGAAGGGGCGGGTTACATGTGGAGTCCTATTAGGATTAGGACTAGTCTACCTTCTAATACAAACCGGATATAAGTCCGGGTCTTAACTCCTTATAAGGTAAATATTCCTTATGCCTTTCCTTGTAAACCGGCCCACCATAGTATGAACCGGCCTTCTGGGCCTTGGGCCTTGCCATCCGTACATCCTGCCCGCCGTGTAACCAATGAATCGTAAACCGCCAGGTCCAAACGGGTCGCCAGTGAATCATCAAGTCTCAACCGGGTCTCAAGTAAACCGCCAAGTCCGGCCGGGTTATACTTCCGGCCGGTTTACATCGCGGGGTATATCGCCGACAGATATGTTTCTCGATTATGGGGTTGACAAAAGGTTCATCGTAAAGGGTTACGTCGATGCAAGTTTTGACACTGATCCAGATGACTCTAAGTCTCAATCTGGATACATATTGAAAGTGGGAGCAATTAGCTAAAGTAGCTCCATGCAGAGCATTGTAGACATAGAAATTTGCAAAATACATACGGATCTGAATTTGGTAGACCCGTTGACTAAACTTCTCTCACGAGCAAAACATGATCACACCTTAGTACTCTTTGGGTGTTAATCACATGGCGATGTGAACTAGATTACTGACTCTAGTAAACCCTTTGAGTGTTGACCACATGGCGATGTGAACTATGGATAGTAATCACATGGTGATGTGAACTATTGGTGTTAAATCACATGGCGATGTGAACTAGATTATTGACTCTAGTGCAAGTGGGAGACTGAAGGAAATATGCCCTAGAGGCAATAATAAAGTTATTATTTATATTTCCTTATATCATGATAAATGTTTATTATTCATGCTAGAATTGTATTAACCGGAAACTTAGTACATGTGTGAATACATAGACAAACAGAGTGTCACTAGTATGCCTCTACTTGACTAGCTCATTGAATCAAAGATGGTTAAGTTTCCTAGCCATAGACATGAGTTGTCATTTGATTAACGGGATCACATCATTAGAGAATGATGTGATTAACTTGACCCATTCCGTTAGCTTAGCACTTGATCGTTTAGTATGTTGCTATTGCTTTCTTCATGACTTATACATGTTCCTATGACTATGAGATTATGCAACTCCCGAATACCGGAGGAACACATTGTGTGCTATCAAACATCACAACATAACTGGGTGATTATAAAGATGCTCTACAGGTGTCTCCGAAGGTGTTTGTTGGGTTGGCATAGATCGAGATTAGGATTTGTCACTCCGAGTATCGGAGGGGTATCTCTGGGCCCTCTCGGTAATGCACATCACTATAAACCTTGCAAGCAATGTAACTAATGAGTTAGTTGCGGGATGATGCATTACAGAACGAGTAAAGAGACTTGCCGGTAACGAGATTGAACTAGGTATTGAGATACTGACGATCGAATCTCGGGCAAGTAACATACCGATGACAAAGGGAACAACGTATGTTGTTATGCGGTTTGACCGATAAAGATCTTCATAGAATATGTAGGAGCCAATATGAGCATCCAGGTTCCGCTGTTGGTTATTGACCGGAGATGAGTCTCGGTCATGTCTACATAGTTCTCGAACCCGTAGGGTCCGCATGCTTAACGTTCGGTGACGATCGGTATTATGAGTTTATGTGTTTTGATGTACTGAAGGTTGTTCGGTGTCCCGGATGAGATCAGGGACATGACGAGGAGTCTCGAAATGTTCGAGACATAAAGATCGATATATTGGAAGGCTATATTCGGACATCGGAAAGGTTCTGAGTGGTTCGGGTATTTATCGGAGTACCGGAGAGTTACAGGAATTCGCCGGGGAGTATATGGGCCTTATTGGGCTTTAGGGGAGAGAGAGAGGGGCTGCCTAGGGCAGGCTGCGCGCCCCCCAAGGCCTAGTCTGAATTGGACTAGGGGGAGGGGCGGCGCCCCCTCCTTCCTTCTCTTCTCTCTTCCCCTTCCTTCTCTCCTACTCCTACTACTTGGAAGGGGGGAATCCTACTCCCGGTGGGAGTAGGACTCCCCAGGGCGCGCCATAGTAGAGGGCCGGCCCTCCCCCTCCTCCACTACTTTATATACGGGGGAGGGGGGCACCCCATAGAAACACAAGTTGATCATTGATCTCTTAGCCATGTGCGGTGCCCCCCTCCACCATAATCCACCTCGGTCATATCGTCGTAGTGCTTAGGCGAAGCCCTGCGCCGGTAGCTTCATCATCACCGTCATCACGCTGTCGTGCTGACAAAACTCTCCCTCGAAGCTCTACTGGATCGTGATTTCGTGGGACGTCACCGAGCTAAACATGTGCAGATCGCGGAGGTGCCGTACGTTCGGTACTAGGATCGGTCGATCGTGAAGACGTACGACTACATCAACCATGTTGTCATAACGCTTCCGCTTATGGTCTATGAGGGTTGCTACCTCTTGAGCACTGCGTTGGTTTTCCCTTGAAGAGGAAAGGGTGATGCAGCAAAGTAGCGTAAGTATTTCCCTCAGTTTTTGAGAACCAAGGTATCAATCCAGTAGGAGGCTACGCGCGAGTCCCTCGCACCTACACAAAACAAATAAATCCTCGCAACCAACGCGATAAGGGGTTGTCAATCCCTTCACGGTCACTTACGAGAGTGAGATCTGATAGATGATAGGATAATTTTTGGTATTTTTATGATAAAGATGCAAAGTAAAATAAAAGCAAAGTAAAAAGCAAAGGAAATAACTAAGTGTTGGAAGATTAATATGATGAAGATAGACCCGGGGGCCATAGGTTTCACTAGTGGCTTCTCTCAAGAGCATAAGTATTTTACGGTGGGTGAACAAATTACTGTTGAGCAATTGACAGAATTGAGCATAGTTATGAGAATATCTAGGTATGATCATGTATATAGGCATCACGTCCGAGACAAGTAGACCGACTCCTGCCTGCATCTACTACTATTACTCCACTCATCGACCGCTATCCAGCATGCATCTAGAGTATTAAGTTCATAAAACAGAGTAACGCCTTAAGCAAGATGACATGATGTAGAGGGATAAATTCATGCAATATGATAAAAAAACCATCTTGTTATCCTCGATGGCAACAATACAATACGTGCCTTGCTGCCCCTACTGTCACTGGGAAAGGACACCGCAAGATTGAACCCAAAGCTAAGCACTTCTCCCATTGCAAGAAAGATCAATCTAGTAGGCCAAACCAAACTGATAATTCGAAGAGACTTGCAAAGATAACCAATCATACATAAAAGAATTCAGAAGATTCAAATATTGTTCATAGATAAACTTGATCATAAACCCACAATTCATCGGTCTCAACAAACACACCGCAAAAGAAGATTACATCGAATAGATCTCCACGAGAGAGGGGGAGAACATTGTATTGAGATCCAAAAAGAGAGAAGAAGCCATCTAGCTACTAACTATGGACCCGAAGGTCTGAGGTAAACTACTCACACTTCATCGGAGGGGCTATGGTGTTGATGTAGAAGCCCTCCGTGATCGATGCCCCCTCCGGCGGAGCTCCGGAACAGGCCCCAAGATGGGATCTCGTGGGTACAGAAGGTTGCGGCGGTGGAATTAGGTTTTTGGCTCCGTATCTGATCGTTTGGGGGTACGTAGGTATATATAGGAGGAAGGAGTACGTCGGTGGAGCAACAGGGGGCCCACGAGGGTGGAGGGCGCGCCCTGGGGGGGGTAGGCGCGCCCCCTACCTCGTGGCCTCCTCTTTTGTTTCTTGACGTAGGGTCCAAGTCTCCTGGATCATATTCTTCCTAAAAATCACGTTCCCGAAGGTTTCATTCCGTTCGGACTCCGTTTGATATTCCTTTTCTGCGAAACTCTGAAATAGGCAAAAAACAGCAATTCTGGGCTGGGCCTCCGGTTAATAGGTTAGTCCCAAAAATAATATAAAAGTGAATAATAAATCCCAATAATGTCCAAAACAGTAGATAATATAGCATGGAGCAATAAAAAATTATAGATACATTGGAGACGTATCAAGCATCCCCAAGCTTAATTCCTGCTCGTCCTCGAGTAGGTAAATGATAAATTAGAATTTTTGATGCGGAGTGCTACTTGGCATAATTTCAATGTAATTCTTCTTAATTGTGGTATGAATATTCAGATCCGAAAGATTCAAGACAAAAGTTTAATATTGACATAAAAATAATAATACTTCAAGCATACTAACAAAGCAATTATGTCTTCTCAAAATAACATGGCCAAAGAAAGTTATCCATACAAAATCATGTAGTCTGGCTATGCTCTATCTTCACCACACAAAGTATTTAAATCATGCACAACTCCGATGACAAGCCAAGCAATTGTTTCATACTTTTGACATTTTCAAACTTTTTCAATCTTCACGCAATACATGAGCGTGAGCCATGGACATAGCACTATATGTGGAATAGAATGGTGGTTGTGGAGAAGACAAAAAGGAGAAGATAGTCTCACATCAACTAGGCGTATCAACGGGCTATGGAGATGCCCATCAATTGATATCAATGTGAGTGAGTAGGGATTGCCATGCAACGGATGCACTAGAGCTATAAGTATATGAAAGCTCAACAAAAGAAAACTAAGTGGGTGTGCATCCTACTCGCTTGCTCACGAAGACCTAGGGCATTTTGAGGAAGCCCATCATTGGAATATACAAGCCAAGTTCTATAATGAAAAATTCCCACTAGTATATGAAAGTGACAAAATGAGAGACTCTCTATCATGAAGATCATGGTGCTACTTTGAAGCACAAGTGTGGTAAAAGGATAGTAACATTGTCCCTTCTCTCTTTTTCTCTCTTTTTTTTATTTGGGCCTTTCTCTTTTTTTTGGCCTCCTTTTTTTAATTATTTTTCGTCCGGAGTCTCATCCCGACTTGTGGAGGAATCATAGTCTCCATCATCCTTTTCCTCACTTGGGACAATGCTCCAAAAATGAAGATCATCACACTTTCATTTTCTTACAACTCAACAATTACAACTCGATACTTAGAACAAAATATGACTCTATATGAATGCCTCGGGCGGTGTACCGGGATATGCAATGAATCAAGAGTGACATGTATGAAAGAATTATGAACGGTGGCTTTGCCACAACTACGATGTCAACTACATGATCATGCTAAGCAATATGACAATGATGGAGCGTGTCATAATAAATGGAACGGTGGAAAGTTGCATGGCAATATATCTCGGAATGGCTATGGAAATGCCATGATAGGTAGGTCTGGTGGCTGTTTTGAGGAAAGTTTATGGTGGGTGTATGATACCGGCGAAAAGTGCGCGGTATTAGAGAGGCTAGCAATGGTGGAAGGAAGAAGAGTGCGTATAATCCATGGACTCAACATTAGTCATAAAGAACTCATATACTTATTGCAAAAATCTACAATTTATCAAAGCAAAGTATTACGTGCATGCTCCTAGGGGGATAGATTGGTAGGAAAAGACCATCGCTCGTCCCTAACCGCCACTCATAAGGAAGACAATCAATAAATAAATTATGCTCCGACTTCATCACATAACGGTTCATCATACGTGCATGCCATGGGAATCACAAACTTTAACACAAGTATCTCTCAAATTCACAACTACTCAACTAGCAAGACTCTAATATCACCATCTTTATATCTCAAAACAATTATGAAGCATCAAACTTCTCATAATATTCAACACACTCATAAGAATTTTTACTATTCTTGAATACCAAGCATATTAGGATTATTTAAGCAAATTACCATGCTATTAAAGACTCTCAAAATAATCTAAGTGAAGTATGAGAGATAAATAGTTTCTATAAAACAAATCCACCACCGTGCTCTTAAAGATATAAGTGAAGCACTAGAGCAAAACTATATAACTCAATAGATATAAGCGAGGCACATAGAGTATTCTAACAAATTCCAAATCATGTATGGCTCTCTCAAAAGGTGTGTACAGCAATGATTATTGTGGTAAACTAAAAAGCAAAGACTCAAATCATACAAGACGCTCCAAGCAAAACACATATCATGTGGTGAATAAAAATATAGCTCCAAGTAAAGTTACCGATGGAAGTAGACGAAAGAGGGGATGCCTTCCGGGGAATCCCCAAGCTTTGGATTTATGGTGTCCTTAGATTATCTTGGGGGTGCCATGGGCATCCCCAAGCTTAGGCTCTTGCCACTCCTTGTTCCATAATCCATCTAAATCTTTCACCCAAAACTTGAAAACTTCACAACACAAAACTCAACAGAAAATCTCGTGAGCTCCGTTAGCGAAAGAAAACAAAATACCACTTCAAGGTACTGTAATGAACTCATTCTTTATTTATATTGGTGTTAAACCTTCTGTATTCCAACTTCTCTATGGTTTATAAACTCTTTTACTAGCCATAGATTCATCAAAATAAGCAAACAACACACGAAAAACAGAATCTGTCAAAAACAGAACAGTCTGTAGTAATCTGTAACTAACGCAAACTTCTGGAACTCAAAAAAATCAGCCAAAATAGGAAGACCTAGACAATTTGTTTATTGATCAGCAGCAATTGGAATCAGGATTTTAGCACGTTCTGGTGATTTTTAACAATTATTTTCGTGAGCAGAAAGTTTCTGGAAATTACAGCAAGATCAAATAACTATCATCCAAGAAGATCCTATAGGTTTAACTTGGCACAAACACTAATTAAAACATAAAAACACATCTAACCAGAGGCTAGAACAAATATTTATTCCTAAACAGAAGCAAAAATCAAAAAAACTAAAAATGAAATTGGGTTGCCCCCCAACAAGCGCTATCGTTTAACGCCCCTAGCTAGGCATAAAAGCAAGGATAGATCTAGGTGTTGCCATCTTTGGTAGGCAATTCTTCAATAAGACATCTATCACCCTTAAGAGTTCCTTTATTTTTATTAATTATCAAACTTTTAGGCACAAGATCAAAAAATTCGTTTGTAGCAAATGGTTCCTTAATGATAGCAAAAAGATTGGGATGAATACTTATAGATTTGAGATCCGCAGTTTCCTTACTAGTGGATTCACCCTTATTTTTAGGAACATACATAAGCTTGGCAATTTTAGTGGGAGGACTAGGAGTATTCTTTACGGAAGAAAAAGCGGTTCCCAAGTTGGTAATGATTCCCTCAAGTTTATCGATTCTAGTGGAATCTTGATTTATTTTTTCATTAACTGTGGGTTCCTTCTCCTTAATATTTTTCAAAGTGACTCCTATCTTAGATCCATATTGGGTAATTTGGTTGTGGATCTTTTTATCAAGATTTTCAATTAACTCTACGGTAGCAACTTTGTTTTCAATAATTTCAAGCCTTTGCATTACATGCTCCAAAGTTAACATAGTTCCATTAACCAAGAGAGGTGGTGAGCCGAATAAATCTATCATAGCATTATAAGAGTCAAAAGTATGGCTACCCAAGAAATTCCCTCCGGTAATGGTATCAAGAATATATCTATACCAAGGATTAGTGCCTACATAAAAATTGCGGAGAATAATGGAAGTAGATTGCTTCCTGGTAGATCTATTTTGAGCATTGCAAATTCTATACCAAGCACCTTTTAGATTTTCTCCCTCCCTTTGTTTAAAATTTAGAACTTCATTCTCGGGAGACAACGGAGAAGATAGAGGACTAGCCATAACGACAAGCAAACGAAAAAGAGGCGAACGAAAAAGAGAGGGCGAATAAAACGGCAAGGGTGAAGTGGGGGAGAGGAAAACGAGAGGCAAATGGAAAATAATGTAGTGCGGGAGATAAGGGATTGTGATGGGTACTTGGTATCTTGACTTTTGCGTAGACCCCCCCGGCAACGGCGCCAGAAATCCTTCTTGCTACCTCTTGAGCACTGCGTTGGTTTTCCCTTGAAGAGGAAAGGGTGATGCATCAAAGTAGCATAAGTGTTTCCCTCAGTTTTTGAGAACCAAGGTATCAATCCAGTAGGAGGCTACGCGCGAGTCCCTCGCACCTACACAAAACAAATTAATCCTCACAACCAACACGATAAGGGGTTGTCAATCCCTTCACGGTCACTTACGAGAGTGAGATCTGATAGATATGATAGGATAATATTTTTGGTATTTTTATGATAAAGATGCAAAGTAAAAAGCAAAGGAAATAACTAAGTGTTGGAAGATTAATATGATGAAGATAGACCCGGGGGCCATAGGTTTCACTAGTGGCTTCTCTCGAGAGCATAAGTATTCTACGTTGGGTGAACAAATTACTGTTGAGCAATTGACGGAATTGAGCATAGTTATGAGAATATCTAGGTATGATCATGTATATAGGCATCACGTCCGAGACAAGTAGACCGACTCCTGCCTGCATCTACTACTATTACTCCACTCATCGACCGCTATCGAGCATGCATCTAGAGTATTAAGTTCATAAAAACAGAGTAACGCCTTAAGCAAGATGACATGATGTAGAGGGATAAATTCATGCAATATGATAAAAAACCCATCGTGTTATCCTCGATGGCAACAATACAATATGTGCCTTGCTGCCCCTACTGTCACTCGGAAGGACACCGCAAGATTGAACCCAAAGCTAAGCACTTCTCCCATTGCAAGAAAGATCAATCTAGTAGGCCAAACCAAACTGATAATTCGAAGAGACTTGCAAAGATAACCAATCATACATAAAAGAATTCAGAAGATTCAAATATTGTTCATAGATAAACTTGATCATAAACCCACAATTCATTGGTCTCAACAAACACACCGCAAAAGAAGATTACATCGAATAGATCTCCACGGGAGAGGGGGAGAACATTGTATTGAGATCCGAAAAGAGAGAAGAAGCCATCTAGCTACTAACTATGGGCCCGAAGGTCTGAGGTAAACTACTCACACTTCATCGGAGGGGCTATGGTGTTGATGTAGAAGCCCTCCGTGATCGATGCCCCCTCCGGCGGAGCTCCGGAACAGGCCCCAAGATGGGATCTCGTGGGTACAGAAGGTTGCAGCGGTGGAATTAGGTTTCTGGCTCCGTATCTGATCGTTTGGGGGTACATAGGTATATATAGGAGGAAGGAGTACGTCGGTGGAGCAACAGGGGGCCCACGAGGGTGGAGGGTGCGCCGTGGGGGGGTAGGCGCGCCCCCTACCTCGTGGCCTCCTCTTTTGTTTCTTGATGTAGGGTCCAAGTCTCCTAGATCATATTCTTCCTAAAAATCACGTTCCCGAAGGTTTCATTCCGTTTGGACTCCGTTTGATATTCCTTTTCTGCGGAACTCTAAAATAGGCAAAAAACAGCAATTCTGGGTTGGGCCTCCGGTTAATAGGTTAGTCCCAAAAATAATATAAAAGTGAATAATAAAGCCCAATAATGTCCAAAACAGTAGATAATATAGCATGGAGCAATCAAAAATTATAGATACGTTGGAGACGTATCAAGGGTACGTAGACAACACTCTCCCCTCTTGTTGCTATGCATCACCATGATCTTGCGTGTGCGTAGGATTTCTTTTGAAATTACTACGTTCCTGCGACCCCGTACTTGCCTAAGTTAAAAATCTACTCCAAGTGGAGAGCAATTCTCCCACTCGGAGGCTTAGCCGAGGCCCCGTACTCGCCTAAGTTAAAAATCTACTCCGAGTGTAGAGCAATCCTCCCACTCGGGGGCTTAGCTGCGACCCCGTACTCGCCTAAGTTAAAAATCTACTCCGAGTGGAGAACAATCCTCCCACTCGGGGGCTTAGCTACGACCCTGTACCACCTAAGTTAAAATCCTACTCCGAGTGGAGAGCAATCCTCCCACTCGGGGGCTTAGCTGCGACCCAGTACTCGCCTAAGTTAAAAACCTACTTCGAGTGGAGAACAATCCTCCCACTCGGGGGCTTAGCTGCGACCCCGTACTCACCTAAGTTAAAAATCTACTCCGAGTGGAGAGCAATCCTCCCACTCAGGTGCTTAGCTGCAACCCAGTACTCGCCTAATTTAAAAACCTACTCTGAATGTAGAGCAATCCTCCCACTCGGGGACTTAGCCACGAGCCCGTACTCGCCTAAGTTAAAAACCTACTCCGAGTGGAGAGCAATCCTCAGACTCGGGGGCTTAGCTACGACCCCGTACTCGCCTAAGTTAAACACCTACTCTGAGTGGAGAGCAATCCTCCCACTCGGGGGCTTAGCTGCGACCCCGTACTCGCCTAAGTTAAAAATCTACAATGAGTGGAGAGCAATCCTCCCACTCAGGGGCTTAGCTCCGACCCCGTACTCGCCTAAGTTAAAAACCTACTCTGAATGGAGAGCAATCCTCCCACTCAGGGACTTAGCCGTGAGCCCGCCCTCGCCTAAGTTAAAAATCTACTCCGAGTGGAGAGCAATCCTCCCACTCGGGGGGCTTAGCTGCAACCCCGTACTCACCTAAGTTAAAATCTACTCCGAGTGGAGAGAAATCCTCCCACTCGGGGGGTCTTAGCTGCGACCCCGTAGCCGCCTAAGTTAAAAATCTACTCAGAGTGGAGAGCAATCCTCCCACTCGGGGGCTTAGCTGCGACCCCGTACTCGCCTAAGTTAAAAATCTACTCCGAGTGGAGAGCAATCCTCCCACTAGGAGGCTTAGCTGCGACCTCGTACTCTCCTAAGTTAAAAACCTACTCCGAGTGGAGAGCAATCCTCCCACTCGGGGGCTCAGCTGCGAGTACGGGTTCGCAGCTAAGTCAGTCGGATTCTAGTTCTGTTGCATATTGAAAGGAAAAAAGGAGAACCACTCGACAAGGCATGTTAAACCTCTCCTGGAAGGTGCTCGGCATGGAATGGCAAGATCTGTTTTGCTCCACGCGGGTTGTCCTTGTTCCCAGTGATGCTCCGGAGCCACTGGGCCACCATCTCTTCGCCGACCTCCTCCAGGTGAATCCAGGTGGTGTCTTCTGGGCCCGAGTACAGCCACATGGGATGGTCACGAGCTTGCAAGGGTTGGATACGTCGACTGAGGAACACCAACAACAGATCCATGCCCGTCACTCCACCCTGGACTAATGCAACGACCGCATCGACTAAGATGGCTACCTCACCCTTCTCCTCTCCAGATACAGTCAATGAGCAAGGGGTGCAGAGTCTCTGCAGAGAGAAAGGGGGAAGGCTAGTTGACTAACCTGGAGTCGGGACATCCTTGCAATAAAACCAAGTCGACTGCCACCCCCTAACTGTTTCAGGAAAAGTCATAGGAGGAAAAGAGCTCCTACCCCTCATCTGGATTCCTAGCCCCCCCCCCCCCCGCACATTTGGATCACATGGGTCCTCTCGTCAATCGGATTAGCTTTCTTCACTGACTGAGATCGACAAGTGAAAATATGTTTGAACAACCCCCAATGTGGGTGGCATCCCAAGAAGTTCTCACAAATCGAAACGAATGCGGCAAGATATGAGATGGTGTTGGGGGGGAATGATGAATCTAAGCACCGAAAAAATTCAAGAAACCTCGGAAGAATGGGTGTGGGGGCAGTGAGAAACCTCTTTCGACGTGCGTCGTGAGGAGGACTCGTTCGCTGTGGCGTGACTCGGGCTCAAACTCCCCCTCCGACAACCTCCAAGATCCGGCCGCGATCAGACCATCGGTGACGAGATTTTCCAGATCCTCCGCCGTGATGGAGGAGAGGATCCAATCCCCCTTGATCCAACCTGGTGGCAGAGCAGACCGCGAGGTCGACCCCTTCAGCGCTTTCTTGATCTTGGCCGTCGACTTCTTCGCACGCTCCAGAGCTACGGTCTTGTCCTTCGCCATTGCTACGAAGCTCGAGGGTGGAGGGCAGAGAGGCGTTGCGCTGGAGGAGATGAGGCGGACTGGCAGAGGAGAAAGAGGGGAATGGCAGGCAATGTTCCTTAAATAACCTCGCATCCGAGTGACTGACTTGCGGGCCCGTGCAATCTCAGCGGATCCCGCAACCGGCGCTCGCTTGATACGTGGCAAAAAAGGGGTGCGTAGATTGAGGAGTCCCTCTCCACTTGCCCCACTTACTATGCCACGCCCCGACCCGCGCGCTTCTCCAAATTTCAAATCCCGTGAAATCCGGGTCCAGCAAATCAGTCGATCGCGCCGAACATAACCAAATCCAATCTGCTCAATACCATGCTGTATATTTCACTCGGAAATTCCAGAAGCCAGAATCGATCAAGGCGACTGACGAAGGGTTAAAATACCTAGCATACTTCCAGGCCCCTGAGAAAATGTCCCCGGGACATTGAATTGGATCAGAATCAACTTCAACCCTTCTTCACTCGGTCCTCAATCCATTCGGGGGCTAATGTTGATGACATGTACCTAGGGTAGGGGCATAGGCCTGACCTGCATGCCCTACCCAAGGACATTACACAAGAGGCCAAGGCCCACAAAGATGAACATAATATACCGACTGACTTCATCATGGAGTGTAATACACTCGACAGAAGATCTCACTTGGATATCCCAATTCCACTCGACTGTCGTTATTCACTCGGAAGACAAGAATCCACTCGGAGTTCAGAACTCCTAGAGCCACCCCTGGATGGCAACGGTCAGGCATTCACTCTGTCGTCATGAAGATCATTTAATACGAGTGTTACCAGTAACGTACACGACATTATGCTCTCACTGAACCCTCGTGTAACTGAGGGCTGCGAGGGGTCGACGTACTCTATATAATCCACCCCTCCCCTCTTGCACGAGGGTTCGCACCCCCTGTAACTCATACTCCAATCAACAGAGCCTCTGTGGCACCAAGACGTAGGGCTTTTACCTCCTCCGAGAGGGGAATGAACTCGTAAATCCGAGTGTACAACTTCACCGTAGCTAGGACTCTGCCCTCTCCTACATACCCCCATCTCTACTCTCACATCCGTTCCCACGACACCCAACGCAATAAAGGGGTTGTCAATCCCTTAGTGGTTACTTACAAGGATGGTATCTGATAGAGATAGGTATAAAAGATAAATAAAGTGCAAAATAAAGTAAAGATAAATAAAGTGCAGCAAGGTATTTTTGGGTTTTTGGTTTTATAGATCTGAAAATAATATGATAAAAATAGACCCCGGGGCCATAGGTTTCACTAGAGGCTTCTCTCTTAAAGAAAGCATACGATGGGTAAACGAATTACTGTTGAGCAATTGATAGAAAAGGGCATAGTTATAACGATATCTAAGGCAATGATCATGAATATATGCATCACGTCTGTGACAAGTGGACCGACTCCTGCCTGCATCTACTACTATTACTCCAGACATCGGCCGCTGTACAACATGTATCTAGTGTATTAAGTTAAAAAGAATGGAGTAACGCCTTAATCAAGATAACATGATGTAGAGGGATAGATCCAAGCAATATGGTAAAAACCCCATCTTTTTATCCTTAATGGCAACAATACAAATACGTGCCTCGCTACCCCTACTGTCACTGGATGAAGACACTGCAAGATTGAACCCATCACAAAGCACCTCTCCATTGCAAGATAGATCAATCTAGTTGGCCAAACCAAATCAGTAGGTCGGAGAGAAATAAAAATCTATCTTAATCATGCATAAAGGAGTTTAGAGAAGACTCAAATAATATTCATAGATAATTTGATCATAAACCCACAATTCATCTGATCTCAACAAACACACTGCAAATAGATCTCCAAGAGCATCAAGGAGAACATTGTATTGAAGATCAAAGAGAGAGAAGAATACATCTAGCTACTAGCTATGGACCCGTAGGTCTGTGGTAAACTACTCACACATCATCAGAAGGGCAGCAAGGTTGCTGTAGAGGCCATCCGTGATCGAATTCCCCGCCGGCAGAGTGCCGGAAAAGGCCCCAAGATGGGAACTCGAGAGAACAGAAGCTTGCGGCGGTGGAAAAGTTTTTTTGGTGTTCCCTCTGGTGTATGGGGAATATTTGTGTATTTATAGAGATGGAATTAGGGTTAGGGCAGTCCCGAGGGGCCCACAAGCCTGGTGGCACGTCTCTAGGGCTTGTGGCCCTCTCATGGCTCCTCTGGCCTCCTCCCGAAGCTTCATGGTTGTCTTCTGGTCCAAGAAAAATCCTCAAAAAGTTTCATTCCGTTTGGACTCCGTTTGCTATTGATTTTCTATAAAAGACAAAAACAAGGGAAAAAACAGCAACTGGCACTAGGTTAATAGGTTAGTCCCAAAAATGATATAAAATAGCATATTAATGCATATAAAACATCCAAGGCAGATAATATAATAGCATGGAACAAGCAAAAATTATAGATACGTTGGAGACGTATCACTGTCGGCACCCACCACAACTGCATCACCATCATCGACTCAGCAGATGAACCTGAGGAGTACACGGGTCCGCAAGATAAGTCACACTCTTTTGTTTCTGCTTATGTTATTCATTGCTTAATATTACCTGCTACTTTATTGTCATGTTCATCTCTTAGACTCCAAGTCAGGTCCAAATTAATGTTCAAACTTGAGTTTTAAAATGCTTGTGGGGCACATATCGAGGAAGCAATGAATACTATCTCTGTCTATTATCTGGTTCACCTAGGGTATGTCTATGTTCTTCATCTTGGCAGGGAAACAAACAGTAAAGTAATTGAATCTATCTTTTTATTAAATTAAAGCTATCATCAGCATGCTATCATTATTTTTGGATCTATCCACTGGTTGTTACTGATACGTCTCCAATGTATCTATAATTTTTTATTGTTCCATGCTGTTATATTATCATTCTTGGATGTTTTATAATCATTTTATAGTCATTTTATATCATTTTTTGGTACTAACCTATTGACATAGTGCCAAGTGCCAGTTGCTGTTTTCTGTGTGTTTTTTACATCTTAGGAAATCAATACCAAACAGAGTCCAAACGCAGTGAAACTTTTTGTGGATTTTTTTGGACTAGAAGGCATCGAGTGGGCTGGAGAAACGCCTGGGGGGTGCTCCGAGCGGAGCACAACCCACCAGGGCGCGCCAGGAGGCCCAGGCGCGCCCTGGTGGGTTGTGCCCACCTCAGGTGCCCCCTGAACCGGCTCTTTACTCTATAAATACCCCAATATTCCGGAAATCCTAAGGGAGTCGACAAAAATCAATTCCAGGCGTCGCAGAGTACAGAGCCACCAGATCCAATCTAGAAACCCTAGGGGCGTTAAACGATAGCGCTTGTTGGGAGGCAACCCAATTTTACTTTTGTTCTTTGCTTTTTGCTACTGTTTAGTAATAAATAATTAATCATGCTACTGCTATGATTGTGTTTTTTATGTTTGAATTAGTGTTTGTGCCAAGTAAAGCCTTTAGGATCTTCTTGGATGATAGTTGTTTGATCTTGCTGAAAAAGACAGAAACTTTGTGCTCAGAAAATAATTTTCATAAATCATAGAAAAGAGATTTTGCCCTAATTCTTTTTGCAGAAGATTAATATACAAATTACCCCGGTCTTCCTAATTTGGTAGAATTTTTGGAGTTCCAGAAGTATTCGAACATTACAGATTGCTACAGGCTGTTCTGGTTTTGACAGATTCTGTTTTTCGTGTGTTGTTTGCTTATTTTGATGAATCTATGAGTAGTATCGGGGGGTATGAACCATAGATAAGTTGGAATACAGTAGGTTTAACACCAATATAAATAAAGAATGAGTTCATTACAATACCTTAAAGTGGTGGTTTATTTTCTTATACTAACGGAGCTCATGAGATTTTCTGTTGAGTTTTGTGTTGTGAAGTTTTCAAGTTTTTGGGTAAAGATTTGATGGATTTTGGAATAAGGAGTGGCAAGAGCCTATGCTTGGGGATGCCCAAGGCACCCCAAGGTAAAATTCAAGGACAACCAAAAGCCTAAGCTTGGGGATGCCCCGGAAGGCATCCCCTCTTGGCTATATTTTTATTCACCACATGATATGTGTTTTGCTTGGAGCGTCTTGTATGATTTGAGTATTTGCTTTTTAGTTTACCACAGTCATCCTTGCTGTACACACCTTTTGGGAGACACACGCATGAATCGGAATTTATTAGAATACTCTATGTGCTTCACTTATATCTTTTGAGCTATGTAATTTTGCTCTAGTGCTTCACTTATATCTTTTTTGACTAGGGTGGTGGTTTTATTTTATAGAAATTATTGATCTCTCATGCTTCACTTATATTATTTTGAGAGTCTTTTAGAACAGCATGGTAATTTTCTTTGGCTATAAAATTAGTCCTAATATGATGGGCATCCAAGATGGGTATAATAAAAACTTTCATATAAAGTGCGTTGAATACTATGAGAAGTTTGATTCCTTATGATTATTTGAGATATGAAGATGGTGATATTAGAGTCATGCTAGTTGAGTAGTTGTGAATTTGAGAGATACTTGTGTTAAAGTTTGTGATTCCCGTAGCATGCACGTATGGTGAACCGTTATGTGATGAAGTCGGAGCATGATTTATTTTTTGATTGTCGTCCTTATGAGTGGCGGTAGGGGACGAGCGATGGTCTTTTCCTACCAATCTATCCCCCTAGGAGCATGCATGTAGTACTCTGTTTCAATAACTAATAGATTTTCGGAATAAGTATGTGAGTTCTTTATGACTAATGTTGAGTCCATGGATTATACGCACCCTCACCCTTCCACCATTGCTAGCCTCTCTAGTACCGCACAACTTTCGCCGGTACCATAAACCCACCATTTACCTTCCTCAAAACAGCCAACATACCTACCTATTATGGCATTTCCATAGCCATTCCGAGATATATTGCCATGCAACTTTCCACCGTTCCGTTTATTATGACACGCTCCATCATTGTTATATTGCCTTGCATGATCATGTAGTTGACATCGTATTTGTGGCAAAGCAACCTTCATAATTCTTTCATACATGTCACTCTTGATTCATTGCACATCCCAGTACACCGCCGGAGGCATTCACATAGAGTCATATTTTGTTCTAAGTATCGATTTGTACTTCTTGAGTTGTAAGTAAAAAAAAGTGTGATGATCATCATTATTAGAGCATTGTCCCAGTGAGGAAAGGATGATGGAGACTATGATTCCCCCACAAGTCGGGATGAGACTCCGGACAAACAATAAAAAAAGGGGAAAAAGAGGTGATAATGCACAAGTATAGGGGATTGCAACAATTTTCGAGGGTAGAGTATTCAACCCAAATTTATTGATTCGACACAAGGGGAGCCAAAGAATATTCTCAAGTATTAGCAGTTGAGTTGTCAATTCAACCACACCTGGATAACTTAGTATCTGCAACAAAGTATTTAGTAGCAAAGTAATATGGAAGTAACGTTAACGATAGCAAAAGTAATATTTTTGGGTTTTGTAGTGATTGTAATAGTAGCAACGAAAAAGTAAATAAGCGAAGAACAATATGTGAAAAGCTCGTAGGCATTTGATCGGTGATGGAGAATTATGCCGGATGCGGTTCATCATGTAACAGTCATAACATAGGGAGACACAGAACTAGCTCCAATTCATCAATGTAATGTAGGCATGTATTCCGAATATAGTCATACGTGCTTATGGAAAAGAACTTGCATGACATCTTTTGTCCTACCCTCCCGTGGCAGCGGGGTCCTAATGGAAACTAAGGGATATTAAGGCCTCCTTTTAATAGAGTACCGGACCAAAGCATTAACACATAGTGAATACATGAACTCCTCAAACTACGGTCATCACCGGGAGTGGTCCCGATTATTGTCACTTCGGGGTTGTCGGATCATAACACATAGTAGGTGACTATAGACTTGCAAGATAGGGTCAAGAACTCACATATATTCTTGAAAACATAATAGGTTCGGATCTGAAATCATGGCACTCGGGCCCTAGTGACAAGCATTAAGCATAGCAAAGTCATAGCAACATCAATCTGAGAACATAGTGGATACTAGGGATCAAACCCTAACAAATCTAACTCGATTACATGATAAACCTCATCCAACCCATCACCGTCCAGCAAGCCTACGATGGAATTACTCACGCACGGCGGTGAGCATCATGAAATTGGTGATGGAGGATGGTTGATGATGACGATGGTGACGGATTCCCCTCTCCGGAGCCCCGAACGGACTCTATATCAGCCCTCCTGAGAGAGTTTAGGGCTTGGCGGCGGCTCCGTATCGTAAAACGCGATGAATCTTTCTCTTTGATTTTTTTCTCCCCAAACATGAATATATAGAGTTGGAGTTGAGGTCGGTGGAGCTCCAGGGGGCCCACGAGGCAGGGGGCGCGCCCCCGCCCTCGTGGAAAGGGTGTGGGCCCCCTGGCCTTGATTCTTTCGCCAGTATTTTTTGTTATTTCCAAAAATAATCTCCGTGAAGTTTCAGGTCATTCCGAGAACTTTTGTTTCTGCGCATAAATAACACCATGGCAATTCTGCTGAAAACAGCGTCAGTCCGGGTTAGTTCCATTCAAATCATGCAAGTTAGAGTCCAAAACAAGGGCAAACGTGTTTGGAAAAGTAGATACGACGGAGACGTATCAACTCCCCCAAGCTTAAACCTTTGCTTGTCCTCAAGCAATTCAGTTGACAAACTGAAAGTGATAAAGAAAAACTTTTACAAACTCTGTTTGCTCTTGTTGTTGTAAATATGTAAAGCCAACATTCAAGTTTTCAGCAAAGATTATGAACTAACCATATTCACAATAACTCTTAGGCCTCATGTTTACTCATGTCAATGGCATAATCAACTAGCGAGCAATAATAATAAATCTCGGATGACAACACTTTCTCAAAACAATCATGATATGATATAACAAGATGGTATCTCGCTAGCCCTTTCTGAGACCGCAAAACATAAATGCAGAGCACCTTTAAAGATCAAGGACTGACTAAACATTGTAATTCATGGTAAAAGAGATCCAGTCATAGTCATACCCAATATAAATTAATAGTAATGGATGCAAATGACAGTGGTGCTCTCCAGCTGGTGCTTTTTAATAAGAGGGTGATGACTCAACATAAAAGTAAATAGATGGGGCCTTCGCAGAGGGAAGCAGGGATTTGTAGAGGTTCCAGAGCTCGGTTTTAAAGCAGAGATAAATAATATTTTGAGTGGCATACTTTCATTGTCTACATAACAACCAAGAGATGGCGATATCTTCCATGCCACACACATTATAGGCGGTTCCCAAACAGAATGGTAAAGTTTATACTCCCCCTCCACCAACAAGCATCAATCCATGGCTTGCTCGAAACAACGAGTGCCTCCAACTAACAACAGTCCCGGGGGAGTTTTGTTTGCAATTATTTTGATTTGATTTGCATAAAGCATGGGACTGGGCATCCCGGTGACCAGCCATTTTCTCGTGAGTGAGGAGCGGAGTCCACTCCTCTTGAGAATAACCCGCCTAGCATGGAAGATACAGACAACCCTAGTTGATACATGAGCTATTCGAGCATGCAAAACAGAATTTCATTTGAAGGTTTAGAGTTTGGCACATACAAATTTACTTGGAACGGCAGGTAGATACCGCATGTATAGGAAGGTATAGTGGACTCATATGGATTAACTTTGGGGTTTAAGGGATTGAATGCACAAGTAGTATTCCCCGCTTAGTACGAGTGAAGGCTTGAAAAAGACTGGGAAGCGACCAACTAGAGAGCGACAATAGTCATGAACATGCATTAAAATTAATAGACATTGAGTGCAAGCATGAGTAGGATATAATCCACCATGAACATAAATATCGTGAAGGCTATGTTGATTTTGTTTCAACTACATGCGTGAACATGTGCCAAGTCAAGTCACTCGAATCATTCAAAGGAGGATACCACCCTATTATACCACATCACAACCATTTTAATAGCATGTTGGCATGCAACGTAAACCATTATAAACTCCTAGCTAATTAAACATGGCATAAGCAACTATAATCTCTAATTGTCATTGCAAACATCTTTATTCATAATAGGCTGAATCAGGAACGATGAACTAATCATATTTACAAAAACAAGAGAGGTCGAGTTCACACCAGCTTCTCCCATCTCAATCAGTCCATCATATATCGTCATAATTGCCTTTCACTTGCACGACCGAACGATGTGAAAAAATAATAGTGCACGTGCATTGGACTAAGCTGGAATCTGTAAGCATTCAATAAACAGGAGAAGACAAGGCAATATGGGCTCTTGGTTAAATCAACAATAATGCATATAAGAGCCACTTCAACATTTTAATCATGGTCTTCTCCTATCGACCCCCAAAGGAAAGAAAAGAAATAGAACTATTTACACGGGAAAGCTCCCAACAAGCAAAAGAAGAACGGGAAATCTTTTTTGGGTTTTCTTTTTAATTATTACTACTACAGCAAGAAAGTAAAGTAGCTAAAAGCTACTACTAATTTTTTTGTTTTTCTTAAGGTTTATCAAACACACAAGAAGAAAGCATAAAAAGGAAAATAAACTAGCATGGATATTACAGTGAAAAAGTATGAGCACCGACAACTAGCAATGACTGTGTGAACATGAATGTAATGTCGGTGAGAAATACGTACTCCCCCAAGCTTAGGATTTTGGCCTAAGTTGGTCTATGGCCACGGTTGGCCTGGTGGATATCCAAAGTTGTAAATGGGGTCGTACTGAGATGCAGCGGCTATCACATCGTGGGCTGCAGCTTGGAGGCGGGCTGTCTCCGTCCTCCTCTTATACTCGTCTGCCTCCTCTCTAGTTATAAAATATCTCCCTTTTGCCTGAAAGTCAAAGAAAGTAGAGGCAAGGAGAGCGACGTGATAGGTGCGTCGTCTGTCAAAGATTAGTCGGTACTGGAGGAACTGATCGTTCCTCTCAACAAACTGATGATGAACCATAGCCTCATAATCTAAATAAACAGGAGGCAACTCAACATCATACTCACGTATGGGTATATTAAGAAAATTAGCTAAACGGATTGCATAAATTCCGCCGAAGAAATCTCCATTAAATCTATTATTATGCAACCTACGTGCAATAATGGCTCCCATATTATAATGTTTATCTCCTAATACAGCACTCCTGAGAACACTGAGGTCAGGGACACACATGTGACATGCTTCATCCTTACCATTTATGCACCTACCTATGAAGAGAGCAAAATAATGTATAGCAGGAAAATTAATGCTCCCTATGGTAGCTTGTGCTATGTCTCTAGATTCCCACACAGTTATACTAGCAAGAAAATCTCTAAATTCAGATTTGTGAGGTCCATTAGTACTACCCCATTGTGGAAGTTTGCAAGCAATGGTAAAATCTCTAAGTCCATAGTATAAGAATTTTCATAAAGATCAAACAGGACAGTTTGAGAATTGCGTGAAGATGAAAATTCAAACCTCCTCACAAAGGAACTAGTGAGATAGTGGTACTGACGGCACTTCTCTGCCTCGAAGCTCACAAGATCAGCGTTACGCACATATGCGTTAAATTCTTCCTTGATTCCTGCTTGATCTATGAAGTCCTCGGAAGGTCATTCACAAGCCCGCACTGGAGCGTCTCTTGATGGTTCATCATCAGCATCGCGCATTGCAAGCCTGGGTCCTTGCTTCCTTAAAGGACCACCTTGGTACATTTTCCTAAACATATTTCTTCCTCTGAAAAATTTCTAAAAATTTTAGTAACTTCAAATAAAAGTGAACCAAACTCAACAAAATTGATAGCAACTACTCCTACAAGTGCCTAGAGCCTATATCATGCATTAGAACTACTTGGAACCATATAAATTTGACATGCAAGCTCAAGAACATGGGCACCTAGGCAACACAAATTTGTAATGAATAAAGCACTAGAACAAAAACTAATTGGACCTATGGAGGAGTCACATACCAAGGAACAATCCCCCAAAGCAGTTTTGTGAGAGGTGCTTGAGCAAGGAGATCAAAAATCGCAGCAAAATGAGCTAGAACTCGTGCTTGAGGTGGTTGGTGATTTTTTTGGGAGGAAGGAGTGTGTGGGTGCAGGAATAAGTGGAGGGGAGCCACCGTGGGCCCACGAGGTAGGGGGGCGCGCCCAGGGGGGTGGGCGCGCCCTGGACCCTCGTGGCCAGGTGCCAGCTCCCCCTGATGTGTTCTCAGTGCCAAATATTCTTAAATATTCCAGAAAAAATCATATCAAATTGGCGGGGCATTTGGAGAACTTTTATTTTCGGGGTATTTTTATATGGGACAATTCCATTTATCCCCCTAACTTGAGCCACCACCTGGCATTTGCCCCTAATTTTCAGGTATGCTCAAAACTACCCCTCTTCCATCAAGTCACCTTACAGAAATGCCCTTCTGTGCCGTTACCGTCCGGTCAAAGGGGTTTGACCGTTTGGTGAATAGTAAATGGTGAACAGTAAATTCAAAAAATATAGCAAAAAAATCAAAAAATCTGGAATTTTGTGGGATCGAAGATACTCAAGGGAGCAAGGCGCGTGCAAATTTTGGCACAGTTTGGACATTCCAGCAGCTCGTGTTAAACGAAAAACTTTAAAATGTACGCTGTGAGCAGTTAATTCAAAAAAATAGCAAGAAAATTCAAAAAAATATAAAAAAATATGGCATAAAAGAGGCTGGGGTGCGCAAGGTGCGTGCATTTTTTTTGCGTTTCGACACTATAGGAGCTCGTGGAGAAAAAAACAAATTTGGCACAGAGAAAACTTTGAAAAAATGCACTATTTTGTTTTTTTTTGCTAGAGCACCTCGCATGCCATTTGATCACAAAAATTTGCAAGCCCCTTGCGCACCCAAGCCTCTTTGATGCCAATAAAATTCACATTTTTAAAAAAATTCTTGCTATTTTTTTAATTTACTGTTCACAGCGTACAGATTTAAATTTTTTCCTTTCCCACGAGTTCCTGGAATGTCCAAACAATGCAAAAACTTGCACACACCTTGCGCCCTTAAGTATCTTCGATCCCACAAAATTTCAGCTTTTTTTATTTTTTTTTGCTATTTTTTCGAATTTACTGTTCCCCATGTTACTATTCACCAGACGGTCAAACCCCTTTGACCGGACGGCAAGGGCATTTCTTTAAGGTGACTTGACGGAAGAGGGGTATTTTTGAGCATACCTGAAAATTAGGGGCAAATGCCAGGTGGTGGCTCAAGTTAGGGGGATAAATGGAATTGTCCCTTTTTATATTGCACGGATAATTCAAAAAATAGACAGAAAAATACTATTATTACTTTATTTCAACTAAATAACAGAAAGTAAAAAGAGGGTACAGAAGGTTGTGTCATCTCATGCTCATCAAAAGCAATCCACTAACAAGGTTGATCAGGTCTTGTTAACAAACTCATTCTGAATAACATGGAACCGGAGAAATTTTGAATAACACTATGTTATCTCAACGGGGATATGCACGTCCCCAATAATAAGAATATCATATCTCTTCTTGACGGTAGGAAGAGGAAATTCAAAACCTCCAAAAATAATAGATGGAATTTTTCCAATAGAATTGATACTGTGGACTTGAGGTTGTTTCCTCGGGAAGTGTACCGTATGCTCATTACCATTAACATGAAAAGTAACATTGCCTTTGTTGCAATCAATAACAGCCCCTGCATTATTCAAAAAGGGTCTTCCAAGAATAATAGACATACTATCGTCCTCGGGAATATCAAGAATAACAAAGTCCGTTAAAATAGTAACGTTTGCAACCACAACAAGCACATCCTCACAAATACCGACATGTATAGCAGTTGATTTATCAGCCATTTGCAAAGATATTTCAGTAGGTGTCAACTTATTCAAATCAAGTCTATGATATAAAGAGAGAGGCATAACACTAACACCGGCTCCAAGATCACATAAAGCAGTTCTAACATAGTTTCTTTTAATGGAGCATGGTATAGTTGGTACTCTTGGATCTCGTAGTTTCTTAGGTATTCCACCCTTGAAAGTGTAATTAGCAAGCATGGTGGAAATTTCAGCTTCCGGTATCTTTCTCTTATTTGTAACAATATCCTTCATATACTTAGCATAAGGATTCATTTTAAGCATATCAGTCAAACGCATACGCAAGAAGATAGGTCTAATCATTTTAGCAAAGCGCTCAAAATACTCATCATCCTTTTTCTTGGATGGTTTGGGAGGAAAAGGCATGGGTTTCTGAACCCATGGTTCTCTTTCTTTACCATGTTTCCTAGCAAAAAAGTCTCTCTTATCATAACGTTGATTCTTTGATTGTGGGTTATCAAGATCAACAGCAGGTTCAATTTCTACAGCATTATCATTAGTAGGTTGAGCATCAACATGAACATCATCATTAGCATTATCACTAGGTTCATGTTCATCACTAGATTGTGTTTCAGCATCAGAAATAGAAATATTATTTGGATTCTCAGGTGGTTCAACAATAGGTTCACTAGAAGCATGCAAGGTCCTATCATTTTTCTTTTTCTTCTTTTTAGAAGGACTAGGTGCATCTATATTATTTGTCTGAGAATCTTGCTCAATTCTCTTAGGATGGCCTTCAGGATACAAAGGTTCCTGAGTCATTTTACCAATTCTAGTAGCCACTCTAACAGCAAAATCATTATTCTTATTATTCAATTCATTGAGCAAATCATTTTGAGCTTTAAGTACTTGTTCTACTTGAGTGGTAACCATAGAAGCATGTTTACTGATGAGTTTAAGTTCACCTTTAACTCTAGACATATAATCACCCAAGTGTTCAATCATATAAGCATTGTGTTTCAATTGTCTACCAAAATAAGCATTAAAGTTTTCTTGTTTAATAGTAAAATTATCAAACTCATCTAAGCATTGTCTAGCAGACTTATAGTGAGGAATATCACCTTCATCAAATCTATAGAGAGAATTTACCTTTACTACCTGTGTTGGGTTATCAGGATAATGTATTTCTTCAATAGGTAATGGATTAAAATCATGTATTTCTTCAACAGGCGGTAAATTAAGACCATGTATTTCTTCAATAGGAGGTAAATTCTTAACATCTTCAGCTTTAATACCTTTTTCCTTCATAGATTTCTTTGCCTCTTGCATATCTTCAGGACTGAGAAATAGAACACCCCTTTTCTTCGGAGTTGGCTTAGGAGTTTGTCCAGGAAGTGTCCAATTATTTTCATTTGTCAGCATATTATTCAATAGAATTTCAGCTTCATCTGGTGTTCTTTCCCTGAAAATAGAACCAGCACAACTATCCAGGTGGTCTCTGGAAGCATCGGTTAGTCCATTGTAAAATATATCAAGTATTTCATTTTTCTTAAGAGGATGATCAGGCAAAGCATTAAGTAATTGGAGAAGCCTCCCCCAAGCTTGTGGGAGACTCTCTTCTTCAATTTTCCCTTAAAGCAGCTTGTTTCTTATGAGCAGAGAAATATTTAGCAGAGAAGTAATAAATCATATCCTGGGGACTACGCACACAACCAGGATCAAGAGAATTAAACCATATCTTAGCATCGCCCTTTAATGAGAACGGAAATATCTTAAGGATATAAAAGTAGCGAGTTCTCTCATCATTAGTGAACAATGTGGCTATATCATTTAATTTAGTAAGATGTGCCACAACAGTTTCAGATTCATAGCCATAGAAAGGATCAGATTCAACCAAAGTAATTATATCAGGATCAATAGAGAATTCATAATCCTTATCAGTAACAAAGATAGGTGAAGTAGCATAAGCAGGATCATATTTCATTCTCGCATTCAAAGTTTTTTGTTTAAGCTTAGCTAATAATTTCTTAAGATCACTTCTATCATTGCAAGCAAGAAAGTCTCTAGCAGTTTCTTCATCCATAACATAGCCCTCAGGCACAACAGGCAATTCATATTTATTGGGAGAGTCTTCATCATCACTTTCATCAATATTATCAGTTTCAATAATTTCATTCTCTCTAGCCCTAGCAAGTTGATCATCAAGAAATTCTCCAAGTGGCACAGTAGTATCAAGCATAGAAGTAGTTTCATCATAAGTATCATGCATAACAGAAGTGGCATCATCAATAACATGCGACATATCAGAATGAATAGCAGAAGCAGGTTTAGGTGTCGCAAGCTTACTCAAAACAGAAGGTGAATCAAGTGCAGAGCTAGATGGCAGTTCCTTACCTCCCCTCGTAGTTGAGGGATAAATTTTTGTTTTCTCGTCTTTCAAGTTCTTCATAGTGACCAGCAGATATGAATCCCAAGTGACTCAAAGAATAGAGCTATGCTCCCCCGCAACGGCGCCAGAAAATAGTCTTGATAACCCACAAGTATAGGGGATCGCAACAGTTTTCGAGGGTAGAGTATTCAACCCAAATTTATTGATTCGACACAAGGGGAGCCAAAGAATATTCTCAAGTATTAGCAGTTGAGTTGTCAATTCAACCACACCTGGATAACTTAGTATCTGCAGCAAAGTATTTAGTAGCAAAGTAATATGGAAGTAACGGTAACGATAGCAAAAGTAATATTTTTGGGTTTTCTAGTGATTGTAATAGTAGCAACGGAAAAGTAAATAAGCGAAGAACAATATGTGAAAAGCTCGTAGGCATTGGATCGGTAATGGAGAATTATGCCGGATGCGGTTCATCATGTAACAGTCATAACATAGGGTGACACAGAACTAGCTCCAATTCATCAATGTAATGTAGGCATGTATTCCGAATATAGTCATACGTGCTTATGGAAAAGAACTTGCATGACATCTTTTGTCCTACCCTCCCGTGGCAGCGGGGTCCTAATGGAAACTAAGGGATATTAAGGCCTCCTTTTAATAGAGTGCCAGACCAAAGCATTAACACATAGTGAATACATGAACTCCTCAAACTATGGTCATCACCGGGAGTGGTCCCGATTATTGTCACTTCAGGGTTGCCGGATCATAACACATAGTAGGTGACTATAGACTTGCAAGATAGGATCAAGAACTCACATCTATTCATGAAAACATAATAGGTTAGGATCTGAAATTATGGCACTCGGGCCCTAGTGACAAGCATTAAGCATAGCAAAGTCATAGAAACATCAATCTCAGAACATAGTGGATACTAGGGATCAAACCCTAACAAATCTAACTCGATTACATGATAAACCTCATCCAACCCATCACCGTCCAGCAAGCCTACGATGGAATTACTCACGCACGGCGGTGAGCATCAAGAAATTGGTGATGGAGGATGGTTGATGATGACGATGGCGACGGATTCCCCTCTCCGGAGCCCCGAACGGACTCTAGATCAGCCCTCCTGAGAGAGTTTAGGGCTTGGCGGCGGCTCCATATCGTAAAACGCGATGAATCTTTCTCTCTTATTTTTTCTCCCCGAACATGAATATATAGAGTTGGAGTTGAGGTCGGTGGAGCTCCAGGGGGCCCACGAGGCAGGGGCGCGCCCAGGGGGGCAGGCGCGCCCCCCACCCTCATGGAAAGGGTGTGGGCCCCCTGGCATTGATTCTTTCGCCAGTATTTTTTTATTATTTCCAAAAATAATCTCCATGAAGTTTCAGGTCATTCCGAGAACTTTTGTTTCTGCACATAAATAACACCATGGCAATTCTGCTGAAAACAGCGTCAGTCCGGGTTAGTTCCATTCAAATCATGCAAGTTAGAGTCCAAAACAAGGGCAAAAGTGTTTGGAAAAGTAGATACGACGGAGACGTATCAAGAGGCCATAAAAAGAGAAAAAGCCCAAATAAAGAATGAGAGAGAATGAGAGAAGGGGCAATGCTACTATCCTTTTACCACACTTGTGCTTCAAAGTAGCACCATGATCTTCATGATAGAGAGTCTCCTATGTTGTCACTTTCATATACTAGTGGGAATTTTTCATTATAGAACTTGGCTTGTATATTCCAATGATGGGCTTCCTCAAATTGCCCTAGGTCTTTGTGAGCAAGCGAGTTGGATGCACACCCACTTAGTTTCTTATTGAGCTTTCATAAACTTATAGCTCTAGTGCATCCGTTGCATGGCAATCCCTACTCACTCACATTGATATCTACTGATGGGCATCTCCATAGCCCGTTGATATGCCTAGTTGATGTGAGACTATCTTCTCCTTTTTGTCTTCTCCACAACCACCGTTCTATTCCACCTATAGTGCTATGTCCATGGCTCACGCTCATGTATTGCGTGAAGATTAAAAAAGTTTGGGAACATCAAAAGTATGAAACAATTGCTTGGCTTGTCATCGGGGTTGTGCATGATTTAAATATTTTGTGTGATGAAGATAGAGAACAGCCAGACTATATGATTTTATAGGGATAACTTTCTTTGGCCATGTTATTTTGAGAATACACGATTGCTTTATTAGTATGCTTGAAGTATTATTGTTTTTATGTCAATATTAAACTTTTGTCTTGAATCTTTCGGATCTGAACATTCATGCCACAATAAAGAAAATTACATTGACAAATATGTTAGGTAGCATTCGACATCAGAAATTCTGTTTTTATCATTTACCTACTCGAGGACGAGCAAGAATTAAGCTTGGGGATGCTTGATACATCTCCAACGCATCTATAAATTTTTATTGTTCCATGCTATTATATTATCTGTTTTGGATGTTTAATGGGCTTTAATATGCTCTTTTATATTATTTTTGGGACTAACCTATTAACCGGAGGCCCAGTGCCAGTTTCTGTTTTTTTGCCTATTTTAGAGTTTCACAGAAAAGGAATACCAAACGGAGTCCAAACGGAATGAAACCTTCGCGATGATCTTTCTTGGACCGAAAGCAACCAGAAGACTTGGAGATAAAGTCGGAGACGCAAAGAGGCGGCCACGAGGCAGGAGGGCACGCCCAGGGGGGTAGGCGCGCCCCCACCCTCGTGGGCCCCTCGTAGCTCCACCGACGTACTTCTTTCGCCTATATATACTCTTATACCCTAGAAACATCAGGGAGAGCCACGAAACCACTTTTCCACCGCAGCAACCTTCTGTACCCGTGAGATCCCATCTTGGGGCCTTTTCCGCCGATCTGCCGCAGGGGGAATCGATCACGGCGGGCTTCTACATCAACACCATAGCCTCTCCGATGAAGCGTGAGTAGTTTACACAGACCTTTGGGTCCATAGTAATTAGCTAGATGGCTTCTTCTCTCTCTCTCTTTGATTCTCAACACAAAGTTCTCCTCGATGTTCTTGGAGATCTATTCGATGTAATACTCTTTTGCGGTGTGTTTGCCGAGATCCGATGAATTGTGGATTTATGAACTTGATTATCTATGAATATTATTTGGTTCTTCTCTGAATTATTATATGCGTGATTTGATATCTTTGCAAGTCTCTTCGAATTATCGGTTTAGTTTGGCCTACTAGATTGATCTTTCTTGCAATGGGAGAGGTGCTTAGCTTTGGGTTCAATATTGCGGTGTCCTTTCCCAGTGACAGTAGGGGCAGCAAGGCACATATTGTATTGTTGCCATCGAGGATAATAATATGGGGTTTATATCATATTGCTTGAGTTTATCCCTCTACATCATGTCATCTTGCTTAATGCGTTACTCTGTTCTTATGAACTTAATACCCTAGATGCATGCTGGATAGCGGTCGATGTGTGGAGTAATAGTAGTAGATGCAGAATCATTTCGATCTACTTGACGCGGACATGATGCCTATATTCATGATCATTGCCTTAGATATCTTCATAATTATGCGCTTTTCTATCAATTGGTCGACAGTAATTCGTTCACCCATCATAATACATGCTATCTTGAGAGAAGCCACTAGTGAAACCTATGGCCCCCGCGTCTCTTTCTTATTATATTGCATCTCTTTTATTTACACATTGCATCTCATTTACTATTTTGCAATCTTTACTTTCCAATCTATAAAAAAAATACCAAAAATATTTACTTTACTATCTTTATTAGATCTCACTTTTGCGAGTGACCGTGAAGGGATTGACAACCCCTTTATCGCGTTGGTTGCAAGGTTCTTGATTGTTTGTGCAGGTACTAGGTGACTTGTGCATTGTCTCCTACTGGATTGATACCTTGGTTCTCAAAACTGAGGGAAATACTTACGCTACTTTGCTGCATCACCCTTTCCTCTTCAAGGAAAAACCAACGCATGCTCAAGAGGTAGCAGTTCACCACTTCCATTGGTGACTCTCAGATGATGCGTGAGTAGTTCTTTGTAGACCTTCGGGTCCGTATTTAGTAGCTAGATGGCTTCCTCTCTCTCATTTGATTCTCAATACAATGGTCTCTTGGAGATCCATATGATGTAACTCTTTTTGCGGTGTGTTTGTTGGGATCGGATGAACTTTGAGTTTATGATCAGATCTATCTTTTTATCCATGAAAGTTATTTGAGTTTCTTTGATCTCTTATATGGATGATTGCTTATAGCCTCGTATTTCTTCTCTGATATTTAGGTTTTGTTTGGCCAACTTGATCTATTTATCTTGCAATGGGAAGAGGTGCTTTGTAGTGGGTTCGATCTTATGGTGCTTGATCCCAGTGACAGAAGGGGAACCGAGACGTATGTATCGTTGCTACTAAGGATAAAACGATGGGTCTATTTCTACATAAATAGATCATGTCATCGTTCTTATTGCATTACTCCATTTCTACATGAACTTAATACACTAGATGCATGTTGGATAGCGGTCGATGTGTGGAGTAATATTAGTAAATGCAGGCACGCGTCGGTCTACTAATCTTGGACGTGATGCCTATATAATGATCATTGCCTGGATATCGTCATGATTATTTGATGTTCTATCAACTGCCCAACAGTAATTTGTTTACCCACCGTTTGCTATTTTTCTCAAGAGAAGCCACTAGTGAAACCTACGACCCCCGGGTCTCTTTCTCATATTATTTGCCTTTGCGATCTATTTTCGTTTTCTTTTATTTTCAGATCTATTAAACCCAAAAATACAAAAATACCTTGCTGCAATTTATTCTTATTTATTTTATCTCGCGTTCCGCGATCCAATCTATCATATTTTTATCACGTCCGTTTGCCAATTTCTGGCGCCGCTACCCGAAAGGTATTGAGAACCCCTTTACTACGTCGGGTTGCGAGTATTTGTTATTTGTGTGCAGGTGTTGTTTACGTAGTGTTGCTTGGTTCTCCTACTGGTTCGATAACCTTGGTCTCATCACTGAGGGAAATACCTCCCATCGCTGTGCTGCATCATCACTTCCTCTTTGTGGAAATACCGACGTATTCCTAGCCGACATCAAAAGGAATTTTTGGCGCCGTTGCCGGGGAAGATCACGTCAAGATAGTCTCCTGGCCACGTGCCAATTTCTGGCGCCGTTGCCAGGGAGGATCTTGAACATCTACCAGGTTCCTAATCATAAATCACATCTCCTCGCACATTACATTATTTGCCATTTGCCTCTCGTTTTCCTCTCCCTCACTTCACAAAAGTTTGCCGTTTTAGTCGCCCTCTTTTTCGTTCGCCATTTTTTCGTCAGATCTACCCTTTGCTTGCAATCATGAGTGATTTCGGTATGGCACCAACAGATCATGGCTTAACTCCTAAGATTGGACGTACGGGCAATATGGATGCTAAAACTATTATCTTGGGGCAAGGGAATGTTATGGGAAAAGAACGTATCCAAGAATTTTCAATTGTGTGGGAAATCTAAGTCTTGATGATGCTCCTATACTTAGAACAACTAGATCTTATGCGGATGCTATTTCAGCACTAGTTCTGAAACTTGAACGTAAATTTATCCGTACCCATCCTTCTTTGCAAAGATTGTTTTTTGAGCTTCCCGTTATAAAGAATCCTAAAGCTAAAAAGTTGGCCACTCTCGTTCTTATGAATGAATTTGACTACATAATACAGGAAGCTAGGGAAATCTTTGATTTTTATGGTATGAATCGTGAAAAGCCCATGATAGATGAAATTCTTTACAATAGCGATTATGCGTTAAGACATTTGCTTGGGGATAATAAAATCTTTGATGAGAATCTTAAAAAGGAAGTCCCCATTCTAGATGTAACCCAACAAGTTTTCAATAATGTTAATCAACATTAATCTTGATTTTTGGCGGAAATCAACGCGGTTATGATAATGGGCAACTTAATAGTGCTAAAGTTTCTATGGACAATATGTTTTATGTTGTTTTTACAAAACCTCATGACGAAAACACCTCTAAAGAAATTAAGAAGAAGGATGACAAAACTTAGATCCTTGCTTTATGCCTAGCTAAGGGCGTAAAACGATAGTGATTGTTGGGAGGCAACCCAATGAGTAAAATTTATTTTTGCTTTTGCTTTCTGTTCTTGAGTGTTTGCACAATTATGTTACTGTTATGATTATGTTTTTTGTGTTTTAATTAGTGTTTGTGCCAAGTAAAGCCTTTAGGATCTTCTTGGGTGATAGTTGTTTGATCTTGCTGAAAAACAGAAACTTTCGCGCTCACAAAAACAATTCTCATTTTTAACCAAAGCGTGATAAAATACCAATTCTTTTTGGAGAATATTAATATACAAATTGCTCAGACTGTCCTAATTTCTCAAGATTTTTGGAGTTTCTGAAGTATTCGAAATATCCAGACTGTTCTGTTTTTGACATATTCTGTTTTCTTTGCGTTGTGTGCTTGTTTTGACGATTCTATGGTTTTCGTTGATTAGTTTTTGCCACAGAAAAGTTGGAATACAGTAGATATAATACAAGAATAAAATATGAATTGGTTTTCTACATTACTTATAGTAGTGATTTGTTTTCTTATACTAACAGATCTCACGAAGGTTTTGTTGAGTTTTGTGTAATTGAAGTTTTCAAGTTTTGGGTTATCTTACGATGGATGAAGGAATAAGGAGTAAGAAGAGCCTAAGCATGGGGATTCCCATGGCACTTCAAGTTATTATCCAAAGAGAAGCAATCAACTAAGCTTGGGGATGCCCCAAGTGGCGTCTCCTCTTTCTTCTAACAACCATCGGTATTTTACTCGAAGCTATATTTTTATTCGTCACATACTATGTGTTTTGCTTGAAGCGACTTGTATGATATGAGTCTTTGATAGTTTTGCTTTGTGTTTTTAGTCTTGATTCCTTGCTGGACACACCTATTTGAGAGAGCCAAAATTATGTCATGACTTGTTAGAATTTCTCTCTATGCTTCACTTAAATTTTTATGAGCTATGGATTTGCTCTAGTGCTTCACTTATATCATTTTGAGCACGGTGTGCTTTAGTATTTTTGAAGAAATGCTCTCTTGCTTCACTTAGATTTATTTGAGAGTTAGTGAAATTTTCAAGAAATTCTCTCTTGCTTCATTTAAATTAATTTGAGAGAAAGAAAAATTATGCTCATGATCTTCACTTATATTTGATTGAGCTTATCAAAAGCAACACATGAAAATTAGTCCCAAAGTGATAGATATCCAAGAAGGATATAATAAAAACTTTCATGAAGATCATTGGACAAAATAGACTTGATTCCTTGTAATCGTTTTGAGATATGATGATGTGATATGTGAGTCATGTTGATGAGTAATTATGCTTTAGTAAGAATATTGGTGTTAAGGTTTGTGATTCCCTATGCAAGCATGAAAGCCAATAGTTATGCAATGAAATTACATCCTACTTGTGGTGCATTATTCGGTGTTAATTATGCTTAATGCTCGCTTATGAAATTATTCGTTTCTTGGTTGGTCACTTCTCAATATTTTGTTAGGCTTCATTTTGCACTAAGTATGATCACTACTTGTGTATCCAAAATCCTTTAAACCAGTTTTGCCACATGAGTCCACTATATCTACCTATATGCGGTATTATTTTGCCGTTCTAAGCAAATTTGTACGTGCCATCTCTAATATTCAAAATAAATTTCTCTTTTGTGTGCTCGCGAGGCGGTGAGGGGTGGCTAATATTTTCCATGCTACATGTGTTATTCTCACGATGAGTGTTTATTCACTTGTCATTGCACAACAGTAAGGCAAAGGTATTAGGGATGCCCAATCCTGAAATGAAAAATGAATTTACTTTATGTTGTCAAATAATAAATTCCTTGGATAGTTTTGGTATGGAAGGAACCCGTGGATACGGTTAGCCATGAAAAGTGAAAGTATGGTGGAAAAAGGAATAAACTTTATTTTCTGTTTGGGAACCGCCTATGATATATCTAGCATGGAAAGTGTTGGAACTCTAAGTTGTTTTCATTGGTAGGAAAAGTATGCTTCTCAAAATGTTTTTATCTCTCAATTTTCACTTTGAGCTCTGGCACCTCTACAAATCCCTACTTCCCTCTGCGAAGGGCCTTTCTTTTACTTTATGCAATTTTTTTAAATTAGAGTCTCCATCTTCTCTTATAAAAGCACCAACTAGGAGGCACTATGATCGTACTTGAGCATTAGGTGTAGTTAATATGCGAGTGTGTTTCATGAATGGATCAATGATTGAGCATGATGGGTGATGTCTACTACGCAACTTTATTCTTGTAGACACGTGTTGGGCCTCCAAGCGTAGAGTTTTGTAGGACAGTAGCAATTTTCCCTCAAGTGGATGACCTAAAGTTTATCATTCCGTGAGAGGTGTAGGATGAAGATGGTCTCTCTCGAACAACCCTGCAATAAAATACAAGAAATCTCTTGTGTCCCCAACACACCCAATACAATGGCAAATTGTATAGGTGCACTAGTTCGGCGAAGAGATGGTGATAAAAGTGTAATATGGATGGTAGAAATATATTTTTATAATCTGAATAAATAAAAACAGCAAGGTAGCAAATAGTAAACGGGCACAAAAACGGTATTGCAATGCTTGAAAATGAGGCCTAGGGTCCGTACTTTCGCTAGTGCAATCTCTCAATAGTGCTAATATAATTGGATCATATAACCATCCCTCAAAGTGCAACGAAGAATCACTCCAAAGTTCCTATCTAGCGGAGAACATAAGACTGAATTGTTTGTAGGGTAAAAACCCACCTCAAAGCTATTTTTTCCGTTCGATCTATTCAAGAGTTCATACTAAAATAACATAAAGCTATTCTTTCTGTTCAATCTGTCCTAGAGTTCGTACTAAAATAACACCAAAGCAAATTCATATTCATAATACTCAATCCAACGCAAAGAACTTCAAAGAGTGCCCCAAGATTTCTACCGGAGAAACAAAGACAAGAACGTGCGTCAACCCCTATGCATAGATTACCCCAATGTCACCTCGGAAATCCGTGAGTTGAGTGCCAAAACATATATCAAGTGAATCAATACGACACCCCTTTGTCATCAAGAGTATTCAATTGCAAGACATATATCAAGTGTTCTCAAATCCATAAAAGGATTCAATCCGATAACAACGAAATCTCAAAGGGAAAAACTCAATTCATCATAACAAGATAGAGAGGGGAGAACACCATATGATCCGACTATATTAACAAATCCCGCGATACATCAAGATCGTGACATCTAAAGGACACGAGAGAGAGAGAGAGAGAGATTAAACACATAGCTACTAGTACAAACCCTCAGCCCCGAGGGTGGACTACTCCCTCCTCATCATGGTGGCCACCGGGATGATGAAGATGGCCACCAGTGATGATTTACCCCTCCGGCAGGGTGCCAGAAAGGGTCTAGATTGGTTTTCGGTAGCTACAAAGCCTTGCGGCGGCGGAACTTCTGATCTAGGTTAACACCGAGGGTTTTTGGAATATTTGTGAATTTATAGGGTAAAGAGGGGGTGTAGGAGGCCACCGAGGTGGGCACAACCCACCTGGGTGCGCCTGAGCCCCAGGCGCGCCCTGGTGGGTTGTGCCCCCCTTGGGGCACCCCCCCAGGTGCTGCTCTAGCCCATTGGTGGTCTTCTGGTCCATAAAAAATCCACAAAAAGTTTTGCGGTGTTTGGACTCTGTTTGATATTGATTTCCTGCGAGTAAAAAACAAGCAAAAAAATAGCAACTGGCACTGGGCACTGGGTCAATAGGTTAGTCCCAAAAAATGATATAAAGTTGCTATAAAATCATTGTAAAACATCCAAGAATGATAAAATAACAACATGAATTTTTCATAAATTATAGATACGTTGGAGACGTATCATCATCCCCAAGCTTAATTCCTACTTGTCCTCGAGTAGGTAAATGATAAAAGAAATAATTTATGTAGAGTGAATGCTAGCAAGGTGCACAAGTTTGATCAATGACAATTTCAATCACTTTTCCTAGCATCATAACAACAATTCTTCCTTATGAAACTTCTCATGTTGAAGTAGCAACCAATTCACATGTTAAGGTTCAAACAATGAATTCTCTTGAAACCCAACAACCTATGCTCTCAGTCACCAAGCAATTGCAATTCAACTTAGTCAACAGAGTTTAAGTAAGAGCTCCACATACTCAACCATCATATAGTCTTCTATGATTGCTAACACTCACCGCGTACACATGAGCAAAACGTTTCAACCGGATACATAGAAAGATAGGGGCTTATTGTTTTGCCTCCCAATGTATTCACCTCAAGAGTGATGTCAACAATACTAACTCATGATACCCATATTCAACTGGACATATGTGCCTAGATCTTTCCTCACCACATGATGCTTGCCAAAAGAGAAAAATAAAAAGGAATAGAGAGAAAAACTTTGACTCTTTGCATAAAAGTAAATACTGAAAAGTAAAAGATAGGCCCTTCGTAGAGGGAAGCAGAGATTGCCATGCGCTTATTTGTTTGTATGCTCAACCCCTTAGTGCAAAAGAACGTCACGTTATATTGCCCCTTATGATAGCAACCTTTATTATGCAGTCTGTCACTTTTATTCTTTGCCATCACAAGTTCGTACAACGCTCAATTTTCTCTTACACTAAATGATCTAACACTTTTAGAAGCAATTTTTATTGCCTTATTGCACCGATGAAAACTTACTTGCAGGATCTTATCCAATACTTAGGTAGGTATGGTGAACTCTTGAAAATAAGATTTGGGTTTAAGGGTTTTTGGATGCACAAGTAGTATCTCTACTTGGTGCGGAATTTTTGGCTAGCAAAGATGGGGGGCAAGCACCACATGTTGAAGGATCTATGACAATATAACTTCTATGTGAATATGAACAAACATAAACCATTATGTTGTCTTCCTTGTCCAACGTCAACAATTTTGGCATATAATATTTTGATGGGGGCTCACAATCACAAAAGATTTCCAAGATAGTGTATTTGCATATGAAAGTTCTCTTCCTTATACTAATTATTCGTGAATTGCTTGTATCACCAATATTGTGATTGTCAAGCCTCAAAAGATTTCACTTTCTAAACCCAATGTGAAGCTACTACTAGGCATGATATAATTTGAACTTCATGATATTCAATTCATTCAACAATTTACTCATAGGATATAAGTGAAGCACTAGAGTAAATGACAAAGTACTCCAAAAAGATATAAGTGAAGATCATGAGTATAATATTTATTTCTCTCAAATTAATTTAAGTGAAGCAAGAGGGAATTTCTTAAAAAATACTAAAGCACACCGTGCTCAAAAAGATATAAGCGAAGCACTAGAGCAATTCCACAGAAAAGACCTTCATTGACGGGATGTGCGTGCCGCTTACCTAGTCTCCCTGGCAACTATTTGAGGACTCTGTTTTATTTAAAAACTTTTAGATCTAAGTACTTTATTAAAACATAAAGCAAAACAAAATAAAATGACATTTCAAAGATAGCACAACTCATGTGAAGAAGCAAAAACTTAGGCTCAACCGATACTAATCAATAATTGTTGTTGAAGAAAGGTGGGATGCCTACCGGGGCATCCCCAAGCTTAGATGCTTGAGACTTCTTGAAATATTATCTTGGGATGCCTTGTGCATCCCCAAGCTTGAACTTTTGTGTCTCCTTAATTCTTCTCATATCACGGTTTTGCCAAATCTCAAGAGCTTCATCCACACAAAACTCAAAAAGGACTCGTGAGATAAGTTAGTATAAACCAATGCAAAACCTTATCATTCTCTACTGTAGCAAGCCACTAAAATTATTATTCAACATTGCACACTAAATGCCTCTTCATATTTAATACTCCTATCCTCGAATAGAATCATTAAACAAGCAAACGTATGCAAACAATGCAAACATAACAGCAATCTGCCAAAATAGTACAGTCTGTAAAGAATGCAAGAGTATCAATACTTCCCTAACTCCAAAATCTATGAAAATTTGCCACACTTTAGAAAATTTAACATAGCTCATTTTTCAAAAAGTTTCAACATTTTATGACATTCTGACTTTTCTAGGGAATTTTTGCAACAACAGTAAACTTTCTGTTTTTCAAAAGCAACATGTATACTTGCAAAATAAGCATGGCAAAGGCTATCATTGCCACTTCTATTGAAATAAAAGATGCAAAACATTATTATAAATAACAGCAAGCAAATCCTATCAAAATAAAATGATGCTCCAAGCAAAACTCATATCATGTGACGAATGAAAACATAGCTCCAAGTGAGGTTACCGATAATGTTGGAGACGAAAGAGGGGATGCCTTCCGGGGCATCCCCAAGCTTAGTTGCTTGGATCTTCCTTGAATATTACCTTGGGTTTCCTTGGGAATCCCCAAGCTTAGGGTCTTGTCACTCCTTATTCTCCTCATATCTACATCTTACCCAAAACTTGAAAACTTCAATCAAACAAAACTTAACGGAACTTTGTGAGATAGGTTAGTATGATAAAGAGCAAACCATTTCACTTTTGGTACTGTCACAAACAAGATTCATAATTGTTCTCACACAATGCCTACTGTAGAGTATCATTTCCACAATTTATATTGAGCAATATAAGCCATAGAAATTAGAAAACAAGCAAACTATGCATTGAAAACAGAATCTGTCAAAAACAGAACAGTCTGTAATGATCTGGATAACTACCATTCTTCTGCTACTCCAAAACTTATGAACAAATTAGGATCACGTGAGCAATTTGTATATTAAAATTCTGCAAAAAGAATCTACTCAAAATCACTCTTCTGTTAAAAATGATAATTATTTTCGTGAGCGCAAAAGTTTCTGTTTTTCAGCAAGATCAAATCAACTATCACCCAACATGATCCCAAAGGCTTTACTTGGCACTTTATTGAAAAAAAGCAATAAAATATGATCAATACAGTAGCATAATCATGTGAACACACAAAACCAGTAGGCAAAAGTGTTGGGTTGTCTCCCAACAAGCGCTTTTCTTTAATGCCTTTTTATCTAGGCATGATGAGTTCAATGATGCTCGCATAAAAGATAAGGATTGAAACATAACAAGAGCATCATGAAGCACATGGCAAGCACATTTAAGTCTAACCCACTTCCTATTCGTAGGGATTTTGTGAGCAAAAAAATTATGGGAGCAAGAATCAACTAGCACAGGAAGGCAAAACATGCATAACTTCGAAAACTTCAACACATAGGGAGGAAACTTGATATTATTGCAATACCTACAAGCATATGTTCCTCTCTCATAATAATTTTCTGTAGCATCATGAATGAATTCAACAATATAGCTATCACATAAATCATTCTTTTCATGATGCATAAGCATAGAAATTTTCTCACTCTCCACATAAGAAAATTTATTCACATGAATAGTAGTGGGAGCAAACTCAACAAAATAACTATCATGGGATTGAAAATTAAAATCATGGTGACAAGTTTCATGGTTATCATTATTCAATATAGCATACATGTCATCACCATAGTCATCATAGATAGCAACTTTGTTGTCATAATAAATTGCAACCTCTTCCAAAATAGTGGATTCATCATCAAATAAAGTCATGACACCTCCGAATCCACTTTCATCAATATAATCATCATAAATAGGAGGTGTGCAATCATCATAACAAATTTCCACATCAAATCTTGGGGGACTAAAAATATCATCTTCATCAAACATAGCATCCCCAAGCTTATGGCTTTGCATATCATTAGCATCATGGACATTCAAAGAATTCATACTAATAGCATTGCAATCATGCTCATCATTTATGCCAAACATTTTATTGACTTCTTCTTCTAACAATTGAGCACAATTTTCCGATCCATCATTTTCAAGAAAGATATTATAAAGATGATCAATAATATGATGCAACCTCAATTCCATTTTTTTGTAGTTTCTTTTAATAAACCAAACTAGTGATAAAACAAGAAACTAAAAGATTCAATTGTAAGATCTAAAGATATACCTTCATGCACTCACCTCCCCGGCAACGGCGCCAGAAAAGAGCTTGATGTCTACTATGCAACTTTATTCTTGTAGACACGTGTTGGGCCTCCAAGCGTAGAGTTTTGTAGGACAGTAGCAATTTTCCCTCAAGTGGATGACCTAAAGTTTATCATTCCGTGAGAGGTGTAGGATGAAGATGGTCTCTCTCGAACGACCCTGCAATAAAATACAAGAAATCTCTTGTGTCCCCAACACACCCAATACAATGGCAAATTGTATAGGTGCACTAGTTCAGCGAAGAGATGGTGATAAAAGTGTAATATGGATGGTAGAAATATATTTTTATAATCTGAATAAATAAAAACAGCAAGGTAGCAAATAGTAAACGGGCACAAAAACGGTATTGCAATGCTTGAAAATGAGGCCTAGGGTCCGTACTTTCGCTAGTGCAATCTCTCAATAGTGCTAATATAATTGGATCATATAACCATCCCTCAAAGTGCAACGAAGAATCACTCCAAATTCCTGTCTAGCGGAGAACATAAGACGGAATTTTTTGTAGGGAACGAAACCACCTCAAAGCTATTCTTTCCGTTCGATCTATTCAAGAGTTCATACTAAAATAACACAAAGTAATCCTTTCCGTTCGATCTATCCTAGTGTTCGTACTAAAATAACACCAAACCAAATTCATATTCATAATACTCAATCCAACACAAAGAACTTCAAAGAGTGCCCCAAGATTTCTACCAGAGAAACAAAGACAAGAACGTGCATCAACCCCTATGCATAGATTACCCCAATGTCACCTCGAGAATCCGCGAGTTGAGTGCCAAAACATATATCAAGTGAATCAATACGATACCCCATTGTCACCACGAGTATTCAATTGCAAGACATCTATCAAGTGTTCTCAAATCCATAAAAGTATTCAATCCGATAACAACAAAATCTCAAAGGGAAAAACTCAATTCATCACAACAAGATAGAGAGGGGAAAACACCATATGATCCGACTATATTAACAAAGCCCGCGATACATCAAGATCGTGACATCTCAAGAACCCGAGAGAGAGAGAGAGAGAGAGAGAGATTAAACACATAGCTACTGGTACAAACCCTCAGCCCTGAGGGAGGACTACTCCCTCCTCATCGTGGTGACCGCCGGGATGATGAAGATGGCCACCGGTGATGATTTCCCCCTCCGGCAGGGTGCCGGAAACGGTCTAGATTGGTGTTCGGTGGCTATAGAGCCTTGCGGCGGCGGAACTTCTAATCTAGGTTAACCCCGCGGGTTTTCGGAATATTTGTGAATTTATAGGGTAAAGAGGGGGTGCAGGAGGCCACCGAGGTGAGCACAACCCACCTGGGCGTGCCTGGGCCCCCAGGCGCGCCCTGGTGGGTTGTGCCCCCCTCGGGGCACCCCCAGGTGCTGCTCTGGCCCATTGGTGGTCTTCTGGTCCATAAAAAATCCACAAAAAGTTTCACGGTGTTTGGACTCCATTTGATATTGATTTCCTGCGATGTAAAAAACAAGCAAAAAACAGCAACTGGCACTGGGTCAATAGGTTAGTCCCAAAAAATGATATAAAGTTGCTATAAAATGATTGTAAAACATCCAAGAATGATAAAATAACAGCATGAATACTTCATAAATTATAGATATGTTGGAGACGTATCAATGGGCTAGGGATAACTTATTTTAGCATTGATATTTTGAAGGACATAGTTGCTTGTTGATATGCTTGAGTATCTAAATTATCATGTCAAAACTAGACTATTGCTTTTAACAATATAAGAGTCCAAATGTCCATGCTATAAAGAAAAGAATATGAGATGACATGTTAGGCAACATTCCACATCAAAAATTTTGTTTTTATCATTTACCTACTCGAGGACGAGCAGAAATTAAGCTTGGGGATGCTGATATGTCTCCAACGTGTCTATAATTTTTGATTGTTCCATGCTATTATATTATTCTTGGATGTTTTATAATCATTTTTTTGGTACTAACCTATTGACATAGTGCCAGTTGCTGTTTTCTGCTTGTTTTTTACATCGCAGGAAATCAATACTAAACGGAGTCCAAACCCAGCGAAACTTTTTGTGGATTCTTTTTGGACCAGAAGACATCCAATGGGCCAGAGAAGCGCCTGGGGGTGCTCCGAGGGGAGCACAACCTGCCAGGGCGCGCCAGGAGGCCCAGGCGCGCCCTGGTGGGTTGTGCCCACCTCGGGTGCCCCCTGAACCGACTCTTTGCTCTATAAATACCTCAATATTCTAGAAACCCTAGGGGAGTCGACGAAAATCAATTCCAGCCGCCGCAGAGTCGAGAACCACCAGATCCAATCTAGACACCGTCATGGAGGGGTTCACCACTTCTATTGGTGCCTCTCCGATGATGCGTGAGTAGTTCTTTGTAGACCTTCGGGTCCGTAGTTAGTAGCTAGATGGCTTCCTCTCTCTCGATTGATTCACGACACAATGGCCTCTTGGAGATCCATATGATGTAACTCTTTTTGCGGTGTGGTTGTTGGGATCAGATGAACTTTGAGTTTATGATCAGATCTATCTTTTTATCCATGAAAATTATTTGAGTTTCTTTGATATCTTATATGCATGATTTCTTATAGCCTCATATTTCTTCTCCGATATTTGGGTTTTGTCTGGCCAACTTGATCTATTTGTCTTGCAATGGGAAGAGGTGCTTTGTAGTGGGTTCGATCTTATGGTGCTTGATCCTAGTGACAGAAGGGAAACTGACACGTATGTATCGTTGCTACTAAGGATAAAATGATGGGGTCTATTTCTACATAAATAGATCTTGTCTACATCATGTCATCGTTCTTATTGCATTACTCCATTTCTCCATGAACTTAATACACTAGATGCATGCTGGATGGCGGTCGATGTGTGGAGTAATAGCAGTAGATGCAGGCAGGAATCGGTATACTAATCTTGGACGTGATGCCTATATATTGATCATTGACTGGATATCGTCATGATTATTTGAAGTTCTATCAATTTCCCAACAGTAATTTGTCTACCCACCATTTGTTATTTTTCTCGAGAGAAGCCACTAGTGAAACCTACAGCCCCCTGATACGTCTCCATCGTATCTATAATTTTTTATTGTTCCATGCCAATATTATACAACTTTCATATACTTTTGGCAACTTTTTATACTATTTTTGGGACTAACATATTGATCTAGTGCCCAGTGTCAGTTCCTATTTGTTTCATGTTTTTTGTTTCGCAGAAAATCCATATCAAACGGAGCCCAAATAGGATAAAAACTGACGGAGATTTTTTTGGAATATATGTGATTTTTGGGAAGAAGAATCAATGCGAGACGATGCCTGAGGGGGGCATGAGGCAGGGGGCGCGCTCCTGACCCTCCTGGCCACCCCGTAAGGCGGTTGGTGCCCTTCTTTCGCCACAAGAAAGCCAATATCCGGATAAAAATCGTGTCCAAATTTCAGCCCAATCGGAGTTACGGATCTCCGGGAATATAAGAAACGGTGAAAGGCCAGAATCTGGAGCGCGAAAACAGAGAGAGAGAGAGAGAGAGAGACAGATCCAATCTTGGAGGGGCTCTCGCCCCTCCGCCGCCATGGAGGCCATGGACCAGAGGGGAAACCCTTCTCCCATCTAAGGAGATGGTCAAGGAAGAAGAACAAGATGGGGGGCTCTCTCCCCCTCTGTCCCGGTGGCGCCGAAACGCCGCCGGGGCCATTATCATCACCGCAATCTACACCAACACCTCTGTCATCTTCACCAACATCTCCATCACCTTCCCCCATCTATCTACAGCGGTCCACTCTCCCGCAAGCCGTTGTACCCTCTACTTGAACATGGTGCTTTTAAGCTTCATATTATTATCCAATGATGTGTTGCCATCCTATGATGTCTGAGTAGATTTTCGTTGTCCTATCGCTAATTGGTGAATTGCTATGATTGGTTTAATTTGCTTGTGGTTATGTTGCTGTCCTTTGGTGCCCATCATATGAGCGCGCGCATGGATCACACCATAGGGTTAGTTGTATGTTGATAAGACTATGTATTGGAGGGCAAGAGTGACAGAAGCTTCAACCTAGCATAGAAATTTATGCATACGGGATTGAAGGGGGACCAATATATCTTAATTCTATGGTTGGGTTTTACCTTAATGAACATTAGTAGTTGCGGATGCTTTCTAATAGTTCCAATCATAAGTGCATAGAATTCCAAGTCAGGGATGACATGCTAGCAGTGGCCTCTCCCACATAAAACTTGCTATCGGTCTAGTAAAGTAGTCAATTGCTTAGGGACAATTTCGCAACTCCTAATTCCTACCACCACTTTTCCACACTCGCTATACTAACTTTATTGCTTATTTACTTAAAACGTCCCCTAGTTTTTATTTACGTGCTCTTTATATTCTTGCGAACCTACCCCGTTACACCTACAAAGTACTTCTAGTTTTATACTTGTTCTAGGTAAAGCGAACGTCAAGCGTGCGTAGAGTTGTATCGGTGGTTGATAAAACTTGAGGGAATATTTGTTCTACCTTTAGCTCCTTGTTGGTTCGACACTCTTACTTATCGAAAGAGGCTACAATTGATCCCCTATACTTGTGGGTTATCAAGACCTTTTTCTGGCGCCGTTGCCGGGGAGTTATAGCGTGGGGTGAATATTCTCGTGTGTGCTTGTTTGCTTTATCACTAAGTAGTTTTTATTTTGTGCTCTTGTTTTCTATCTTTAGTTATGGATATGGAACACGAAATACCAAAAAAAAAATTAGGTTTACTTGCTACTCATGGAGATGGGGAACCTCCTAACCATCGATGTTCATTACGTGAAAGATATTATGTACTACTTTAATAATCCTGGGAAAATCCCATTCAACTATGTTATGGGAGACACATTGGATCAACGTGAATACTTTAGGGATTATCGCTTGACTCAAGAAGGGAAACTATTATGGGATCAAATTTATATGTTGCGGTGGTATGCTCGGGATCTATGCTTGAGACATGATTATACTTGTTGCTCTAGGATGAAGGCTCCACACCTTCCCTTTTCATGCAAATTTAATGATAATGAAACCTTAGCTTCTTATGCTAATGTTATATATGATTACTATGATGTGGAACGAATAGAAGAATTTGTTGCTTTTAAGGGTGCTTGTGAAATTGAATCTTTGTTTAAAGAGTTCGAAGATTTTGATGATTCAGTTTATAGACCTGAAAATTTAGCTATCCTTAAATATTGCTATGAGAATTATAAATACAATTATGATATTGATGAATTTATTGAGAAAGTCTCCGCTATCCAAGAAGAGACTAGTATTTTGCAGGAGTCTATGGAAGAAGAAATTGATGAAACTGTGAGCTCACTGGATGAAAAAGATGATGAGGAGAGCAAAGAACAAAAGGAGGAAGATCGGGTTAGCTACCCGTACCCACCTTCTAATGAGAGCAACTCTCCAACTCATACATTATTTAATGTCCCTTCGTTCTTACCGAAGGATGAATGCCATGATAATTGCTACGATCCCGTTGATTCGTTTGAAATATCCCTTTTTGATGAACTTGATGCTTGCTATGCTTCTGGCCAAGATGCCAATATGAATGATGCTTATGTAGATGAACTTGCTATAGTTCCTTATGTTAAACATGAAATTATTGCTATTGCACCCACGCATGATAGTCCTATTATCTTTTTGAATTCTCCCGACTACACTATATCGGAGAAGTTTGCCCTTATTAAGGATTATATTGATGGGTTGCGTTTCACTACTACACATGATGATTTTGATAGATATAATAGCATGTGCTTGCTGCTCCTACTTGCAATTATTATGAAAGAGGAACTACATCTCTGCCTCTCTATGTTTCCAACACGATAAAATTGCAAGAAACTCCTTATGCTATGCATTGGCCTTTACTTGATGTGCATGAATTGTTCTTTTATGACATGCCGATGCACACGAAGAGAGTTAGACTTTGTTGTTGCATGATATATGTTACTTTGTGCTCACTACTAAATCACAAATCATTGTTAATTAAAATTGGCTTTGATATACCTTGGGATCCGGGTGGATCCATTACTTGAGCACTATATGCCTAGCTTAATGGCTTTAAAGAAAGCGCTGCCAGGGAGACAACCCGGAAGTTTTAGAGAGTCATTTATTTCTTTTTTGTGATTTTATAAAGTTTAAAAATAAAAATAATGTGCCAAGATTTGCCTTTAGGATGTTTACATTGCTCGTTGGTTTGTGCGGTGCAAAACAGAAACTTTGGCTGTAGTGCGCGATTTGACATTTTTTACTGGAACGTCAGACGGTTCTGAAACTTTTTGCACTGTCTTTCTATACAAATTGTTTATTTTTCCTAATTTTTTCAGAAGTTTTGGAGTAGCAGAAGTATGGTGAATGTTCAGATTACTACAGACTGTCCTGTTTAAGACAGATTCTATTTTGATGCATAGTTTGCTTGTTTTGATGAAACTACCAATTTCTATCAGTGGATTAAGCCATGGAAAAGTTATATTACAGTAGCTACAATGCAAAAACAAAATATGAATTGGTTTGCAACAGTAATTAGAGTAGTGATTTGCTTTATTATACTAACGGATCTTACCGAGCTTTCTGTTGAGTTTTGTGTGGATGAAGTGTTCGAAGATCGAGGATGTCTCGTTGTGAGGAGAAGTAGGAGAGGCAAGAGCTCAAGCTTGGGGATGCCCAAGGCACCCCAAGTAAATATTCAAGGAGACTCAAGCGTCTAAGCTTGGGGATGCCCCGGAAGTCATCCCATCTTTCTTCAACAATAATCGGTATGTTTTTGGTTTCATTTCGTTCATGTGATATGTGCAAATCTTGGAGCGTCTTTTGCATTCAGTTTTCACTTTTCTTTGATGCACCATGCTGGTATGAGATAGTCCATGGTTTATTTATAGAATGCTCTTTGCACTTCACTTATATCTTTTGAGTATGGCTTTATAGAATGCTTCATGTGCTTCACTTATACTCCCTCTGTAAACTTTTATAAGAGCATTTAGAATTTTAGGACACAGCCGACAAATGGCGAATTAGACTATTTTACCCCCGATTTGAATTTTGTGTCGTCTTCCTCCTCCAGAGCTCACACCGTCTTCCTCCTCCAGGAGCTCGCGCCATCCCCATCCTCCAGGAGCTCACGCCATCCCCATCCCCCAGGAGCTCGCGTCATCCCCATCCTCCAGGAGCTCGTGCCGTCCCCATCCTCCAAGAGCTCGTGTCTTCGTCTTCCTCCAAAAGCTCGGGCCGCCCCCCTCCTCTAGGAGCTCGCACCGTTCCCTTCCTCTAGGAGCTCGCCTCCTCGTCTTCCGCCATGAGCTCGAGTCGTCCCCATTATCCAGGCGCTCGGCCCCGTCTCCAGGCGCTCAACCCATTCGTCCAGTTTGGTCGCCGCCGCGCCCAGGCGCCCAGTTTGGTTACTCTCGCCCCAGCTTGGTCCCAGCCGGCACAGCCTCGTCGCCGCCGCGCAAGATTGGTCGCCACCCCCTCAGCTTGGTCCTGGCCGCGCCCAGCCCACCTGGCTCATCGCTGCCGCACGTAGCACGTTGTCTCCAGGCAGGTTCTCCTCGCCTCGCCCCTTGCACAACAATCGAAATTACTCCATGAATTTACAGAAGAATTTACTCCTTTTTCTCATGATGTAATCACAGTAAGATCATGAACTACAGCATGGACTACTTGTCTACAGTAATGTGATCTTGGTAAAGTAAATCATGAACTACAGCTGGGAGTACGTAACTGCAGTAATGTGATCTTGCTCCCTGGAGTAAATTTTACTGTAAATTCTTCAAAGAGACTCAAGTATCAGTACAAGGATCATTTAGATTCAGCATAGATTCAGTTATGCATGTCACACATGAGATGCTGCACTTGTCTGTCTATGCATTATTTACAGAATTTACAGGAGAATTCACTATGTGATGCTGCACTTGTCTGTCAGAATACAGACTATTGTACTCCTACTGCACAATACTCCTTGTCTAAATGGATCAACTATGACTGTCACAACATGAATCTCTACAACAGTATGCGTACAACATTCACAAGTTTAGTTTCTACAGTATGCAACATTTCTAAGAGCATTGTACAACTACTGATTGTGGGTCAGGAACATCATATATAGCACTTGTCTATATTAAAATTATCAGTTAGCCGAATTTACACTCAGCAAACTTCTGTATAAATTCTGTATAAATAAAAGGAGTACTATGAAGGTGCATTTTGTCTCTACAACAGCATTACTATGAATCTTTGCAGTAGCATCTAATGATACCCCCTATAAATTTATTACAGAGAGTTTAAACATCTGCATATCTGATGTTTTACCTTATAAACTTAACCAGTTCTGAACCATATAAATTGAAGATTGTGTCATTTGATGGACTTGTTCATGGAAATATAAGCAAGAGAAGCAGCAACACAATGGCAGCAATAGTCGCTCAATCAAGTACTCCATCAACAAATTAGCAGCATTAGCTCAAGCAAGTACTCCAGCAACAAACACAGCAGCAGCAGCAGTAGCTCAAGCAACAACAGCAGCAAATTAGTAGCGGCATCAGCAGTAAATTAGCAGCACACATCAACAATATCAAGAGCAATAGCAACTGCAACACGAAGATGTTGAACCTTGACCTGAATTGTTCTCCACCAGAAGAGGATGAACCTGGACCTCAAGCAAGTACTCAACCTGCATGAGAAGAAGTTGATATGGAACTCCAAGAAGAAGTTGACATGGAACACCAAGAAGACATTGACATGGAACTCCAAGAAGAAGTTGACATGGAACTCCAAGAAGAAGAAGAAGAAGCAGTGCATGGTCAAGCAGCAGGTACTCCTGCTAGCCACTCTAGCTAGCTACCCGCAACATGTGGTCTATCTTGTGGTCATCAAGGCCTCCATCATTTCCCTAAGTTTCTTTTTCTTTTGCTACTATAGGTGGTCAGCAATTGTGTAGGCAAAGAAAGTCAATGACAGATGAGCAGAGATATTCTGCCTACATGGCACTACATACCTTGCATCTGGCTAGGGGTGGCAGGTTCAAAAGAAATGACAGGAAGGATGTTGCTCAAATTTTTCAAGTTGGTGTTCAACATATTTGAAAAATCTGGACGATAGCAGAAGGAAACGAAGATGCGGGAGGAAAGGAAAGGATGATACTCTATCCCAAATCCCCACAGTTCTTTGAATAGAAGGTTGACTCTCAGGTCACTTGCTCACCAATTGGGTGTCAGTCATACTACACTCTACAAGAAACTCAAGCTTCGCAAGATTAGAAGGCACTCCAATCGTTTGAAGCCATCCTTGAAAGAAAAGAATAAAAGAGAAAGGATCAAGTTTTGTTTGTCAATGCTTGACGAGACCACCTTAGAACCTCCAAGTCCTAAATTCATCAGTATGCACAGCATTGTGCATATTGACGAAAAGTGGTTCTATATGACAAAAATGAACATATGCTACTACCTCCTCCCCGAGGAAGATGACCCGGTCAGAATTGTTCGGAACGAAAACTATATTGGGAAAGTGATGTTTCTGACCGCTGTTGCTCGACCTAGATATGACGCTGAAGGCAATATGACATTCTCGGGTAAAATTGGTGTCTGGCCCTTTGTGCAAGAAATTCCTGCTGCTAGAAGAAGTGAGTATAGAGCAAGATGGACCATTGAAATCAAGTCCTTCAACATGAACCGACGGGTAATGAGGAGGTATATGATAGAAAAAAGTGGTTCCTAGAATAAAGGAAGTCTGGACCGCAGATGATACTAATCCAATATTGATCCAGCAAGATAATGCAAGAACGCACATTCTTCCCGGTGATGTAGAGTTTGCAGAAGCTGTGGCTACAACTGGTCTGGACATTAAAATAATAAACCAACCTCCAAATTCTCCTGATCTAAACACACTTGATCTTGGATATTTCAGATCCCTTGAGTCTTTGACCGACTGTAGAGCACCCACAACTATCAAAGAACTGATTCAAGGTGTGCAGGAAGAATTTGATGAGTATGATGCCGGAAAACTCAACAGAATATTTCTAACACTTCAGACCATCATGGTAGAAGTGATGAACCATGGAGGGGAAAATTCATACAAAATTCAACATTTGCGCAAGGATAGATTGGAAAGGCAAGGAATCCTACCACCTAGGATTCACTTTCCCCGTGAAGTTTATGAAAATGCCATGGATATTCTAGAACAAGATGTCCAGTGAGCTTGGATTGGAAAGGGAGAGATGTCGTACTCCATTTTGGCTTGTAGCAAAAGGCTTGTACTACATGTTTGTAGTGGAAAGGCATTGACTAGTGTGGAAAGGAGAGGAGAGGATAGGAGAGGAGAGGCAAGGAGAGGAGATGCTTGTACTCGATGTTTGTAATGGAAAGTCTTATACTCGATGTTTGTAATGGAAAGTCTTGTACTCGATGTCTGTAGTGGAAAGGAGAGGAGAGGATATGAATTTCTGAATTTTAGGAATTTTATATGAATTTTAGGAAGTTTCAGAATTTATCCCTGAATTTTATATGAAATTTCTGAATTTGTGGAGAGGCTTTCTATGATTACATTACTTGAATTTTATATGAAGTTGTGAAAGGCTATGTATGATTTCAGAAAAAAATTATATGAAATTTTTGAATTTGTTGGAGAGGAGACAGAGGAGAAGAAAGGGCTTTGTATGATTACATTTTCTGAAATATTCTGAATTGTATGCAAATTTTTGAATTTTATGTTGTTTGTTGGAAAGGAGAGTTTCTAAATTTCCTTTTGTTTGTTGGAGTAGGAGAGGAGATAATTACTCCTCGTACTTTCTGCAGTAATTCAACATGAACGAGGAGCTCCTAATATTGTGCTAATAATTCACCAACTAATAGGACTCGGCTGATAATTCACCAAATAATCTTGTGCTAATAAGATGCTACTCTGCCGTCAGACTTCTTTTATTCCCGCACCTCTTAGAAAAAATAACACAAACATGCCTCTAGTGGAAGTAGATAAATAGGCTAATGAAAGAGTACTCGTTCTAGTGGTAGATCAATTGGACAAAATTAAAAGATCATGGTCAGGCTGGTCATGGTCATAAGCAAAGCAATGTAAAGCATACACTGTTGAGAGTCTTGCCGCACTGGCATTTTCTTATAAACTAAACGCCCACATTTCATCATTTGTACTCGAACAAAAGATTCATAGAAGCAGTAGATAAGACTGCATTTTTTATAGCAGTAGCAAATGACAGGTGTTTGGTTGGATACCTGCTCCACTGCATTTGCTATAGCACATGTGTTGTTGCAAAAATTGGCGATACAAACTGAGTATGAAAAGAAGCCTAGTATGAAAAGAAGCAGCACAGCATCATGGGCATTCCTGTTTGGCATTTTACTCCTAGATGCAGTATGATTATTTCTGGGGTAAAAGCAGCAAGCCTACCACTCGCATCCGTGAGTTCCTAGAGCAATTCTTCTATGCACTTATCTATACAATAGTACTCCTCGAATCATCCATACATCCATACAGACGCAAGAAGAGTACCTTCACATACAGACTTCTCCGCAATCCACCATCGACACAGCAGAGGAAGATGGAGGCGCGCATGGAGGAGCTGCCGCAGCCTGAACGAGGACCCACCGCTGCTCTGCTTCGACGACGCCGTGGACGACCTCGGCTGCCACTGGAGGGGCTTCTTCATGCACTCCTTTCTCCAGCAGATCTCCGGCCCAACATGGGGTAGGCGCTCCTCCTTGCACGTCGAGGGCGATGAGGAGCGCCGACATTCGTCGCCGGCGTCGTCGAGCAGAAGAAAACTATCACCGTCATCGAGCAGGACAAGGCTGTCCTCCCGCTCCTCCTCGACCTTGGTAAAAAAGGCAACTTTGCCTTGAGCGGGAGAAGGTGGCGCAGGAGACGCCGGTGAGAGGGAGAAGGCGGCGCAGGCGAAAGGGAGAAGGGGCAACGCCGACGCGGGTGAGCTAGGGAGCAGCGCAAGCGTGAGGGAGAGCGGCGCCGGCGAGAGGGAGCTAGGGATTTGGGGAGAGAGTGCGGTGAGAGGAAGGGGAATCAACAGAGCGAGTGAGCAATGAGTGAGTGAGCGCGGGGGCAAAATGGGAAACGACACAATTTGCGTAGCGTTACGAAATTTGAACTGCACTTTCTAAACGCTCTTATAAAAGTTGACAGAGGGAGTATCATTTAAAGTTTGGATTGCCTGTTTCTCTTCACATAGAAAACCGCCATTTGTAGAATGCTCTTTTGCTTCACTTATATTTGTTAGAGCGTGGGCATATCTTTTGTAGAAAGAATTAAACTCTCTTGCTTCACTTATAACTATTTAGAGAGATGACAGGAATTGGTCATTCACATGGTTAGTCATAAAATCCTACATAAAACTTGTAGATCACTGAATATGATATGTTTGATTCCTTGCAAAAGTTTTGCGATATAAAGATGGTGATATTAGAGTCATGCTAGTGGGCAATTGTGAATTTGAGAAATACTTGTGTTGAGGTTTGCAAGTCCCGTAGCATGCACGTATGGTGACCGTTGTCTAACAAATTTGAAGCATGAGGTGTTTCTTTGATTGTCTTCCTTATGAGTGGCGGTCGGGGACAAGCGGTGGTCTTTTCCTACCAATCTATCCCCCTAGGAGCATGCGTGTAGTGCTTGGTTTTGATGACTTGTAGATTTTTGTAATAAGTATGTGAGTTCTTTATGACTAATGTTGAGTCCATGGATTATACGCACTCCCATCCTTCCATCATTGCTAGCCTCTCTGGTACCATGCATTGCCCTTTCTCACCTCGAGAGTTGGTGCAAACTTCACCGGTGCTTCCAAACCCCGTGATACGATACGATCTATCACACATAAGCCTCCTTATATCTTCCTCAAAACAACCACCATACCTACCTATTATGGCATTTCCATAGCCATTCTGAGATATATTTCCATGCAACTTCCATCATCATCATATACATGACTTGAGCATTCATTGTTGTATTGCTTTGCATGATCGTAAGATAGCTAGCATGATGTTTTCATGGCTTGTCCATTTTTTGATATCTTTGCTATGCTAGATCATTGCACATCCTGGTACACTCCCAGAGGCATTCATATAGAGTCATATTTTGTTCTAGTATCGAGTTGTAATATTCAGTTGTAAGTAAATAAAAGTGTGATAATCATCATTATTAGAACATTGTCCCATGTGAGGTTATCAAAATAAAAGTGGCCAGAGAAGCCCCCCCCCCAAAAAAAAGAGAGAGGCCAAAGAAGCCTACAAAAAAAGAGATAAAAATGCGAGAAAATAGAGAAGGGACAATGTTACTATCCTTTTACCACACTTGTGCTTCAGAGTAGCACCATGTTCTTCATATAGAGAGTCTCTTGAGTTATCACTTTCATATACTAGTGGGAATTTTCATTATAGAACTTTGCTTGTATATTCCAATGATGGGCTTCCTCAAATGCCCTAGGTCTTCATGAGCAAGCAAATTGGATGCACACCCACTTAGTTTCCAGTTTGAGCTTTCATACACTTGTAGCTCTTAGTGCATCGTTGCATGGCAATCCCTACTCCTCGCATTGACATCAATTGATGGGCATCTCCATAGCCCATTGATTAGCCGCGTCGATGTGAGACTTTCTTCCTTTTTGTCTTCTCCACACAACCTCCACCATCATATTCTATTCCACCTATAGTGCTATGGCCATGGCTCACGCTCATATATTGCGTGAAGGTTGAAAAGGTTTGAAAATACTAAAGTATGAAACAATTGCTTGGCTTGTCATCGGGGTTGTGCATGATGGGAGCATTTTGTGTGACGAAGATGAAGCATAGCCAAACTATATGATTTTGTAGGGATGAGCTTTCTTTGGCTATGTTAGTTTGAGAAGACATAATTGCTTGGTTGGTATGCTTGAAGTATTATTGTCTTAATGTCAAATGATAGACTATTGCTTTGAATCACTCATGTCTTAATATTCATGCCATGATTAGATTACATGATCAAGATTATGCTAGGTAGCATTCCACATCAAAAATTATCTTTTTTACCATTTATCTACTCGAGGACGAGCAGGAATTAAGCTTGGGGATGTTGATACGTCTCCGTCGTATCTATAATTTTTTATAGTTCCATACCAATATTATACAACTTTCATATACTTTTGGCAACTTTTTATATAATTTTGGGACTAACATATTGATCCAGTGCCCAGTGCCAGTTCCTGTTTGTTGCATGTTTTTTGTTTCGCAGAAAATCCATATCAAACGGAGTCCAAATGGGAAAAAAACTGACGGAGATTTTTTTTGGAATAAATGTGATTTTTGGGAAGAAGAATCAACGCGAGACGATGCCCGAGGGGGCCATGAGGCAGGGGGCGCGCCCCTGACCCTCGTGGCCACCCCGTAAGGCAGTTGGTGCCCTTCTTTCGCCGCAAGAAAGCCAATATCCGGATAAAAATCATGTCCAAATTTCAGCCCAATCGGAGTTACGGATCTCCAGGAATATAAGAAACGGTGAAAGGCCAGAATCTGGAGCGCGGAAACAGAGAGTGACAAAGAGACAGATCCAATCTCGGAGGGGCTCTCGCCCCTCCGCCGCCATGGACCAGAGGGGAAACCCTTCTCCCATCTAAGGAGAAGGTCAAGGAAGAAGAACAAGATGGGGGGCTCTCTCCCCCTCTGTCCCGGTGGCGCCGGAACGCCGCCGGGGCCATCATCATCACCGCAATCTACACCAACACCTCTGTCATCTTCACCAACATCTCCATCACCTTCCCCCATCTATCTACAGCGGTCCACTCTCCCGCAACCCGCTGTACCCTCTACTTGAACATGGTGCTTTATGCTTCATATTATTATCCAATGATGTGTTTCCATTCTATGATGTCTGAGTAGATTTTCGTTGTCCTATCGCTAATTGGTGAATTGCTATGATTGGTTTAATTTGCTTGTGGTTATGTTGCTGTCCTTTGGTGCCCATCATATGAGCGCACGCGTGGATCACACCATATGGTTAGTTGTATGTTGATAGGACTATGTATTGGAGGGCAAGAGTGACAGAAGCTTCAACCTAGCATAGAAATTTATGCATACAGGATTGAAGGGGGACCAATATATCTTAATTCTATGGTTGGGTTTTACCTTAATGAACATTAGTAGTTGCGGATGATTTCTAATAGTTCCAATCATAAGTGCATAGAATTCCAAGTCAGGAATGACATGCTAGCAGTGGCCTCTCCCACATAAAACTTGCTATCGGTCTAGTAAAGTAGTCAATTGCTTAGGGACAATTTCGCAACTCCTAACTCCTACCACCACTTTTCCACACTCGCTATACTAAATTTATTGCTTCTTTACTTAAAACATCCCCTAGTTTTTATTTGCGTGCTCTTTATATTCTTGCAAACCTATCCCGTTACACCTACAAAGTACTTCTAGTTTTATACTTGTTCTAGGTAAAGCGAACGTCAAGCATGCATAGAGTTGTATCGGTGGTCGATAAAACTTGAGGGAATATTTGTTCTACCTTTAGCTCCTCGTTGGGTTCGACACTCTTACTTATCGAAAGAGGCTACAATTGATCCCCTATACTTGTGGGTTATCACCCCCGGGTCTCTTTCTCATATTATTTGCCTTTGTGATCTATTTTCCTTTGCTTTTATTTTCAGATCTATTAAACCCCAAAATACAAAAATACCTTGCTGCAATTTATTCTTATTTATTTTATCTCGCGTTCCCGCGATCCAATCTATCATATTTTTATCACGTCCATTTGCCAATTTCTGGCGCCGCTACCCGAAAGGGATTGACAACCCCTGTAATACATCGGGTTGCGAGTATTTGTTATTTGTGTGCAGGTGTTATTTACGTAGTGTTGCTTGGTTCTCCTACTGGTTCGATAACCTTGGTATCATCACTGAGGCAAATACCTACCATCGCTGTGCTGCATCATCCCTTCCTCTTTGGGGAAATACCGATGTAGTCCTAGCCGACATTAGTTACCATCACTCTAGATTTTTGCATGCTCTCCTTACATAATCTCACTATATTTTTTCGTATGCATGTCAGATATTATACACACTCATGCTGAACATGTAGAGAAAAAAGAAGAGTTTTGCGCGGCAATACAATGTCACCAGACACCGCTCCATCGTGGGCACAATGGCAAACCCTTCCCCCTCCTCTAGATTGTAATCCAGAGGAAGATATATGTTCAGAGGCGGATTCAGACGGAGCTGACCACTCCTATTTACCCCTAGGTGTTTGATCTAACTTGGCATGATGATGTTGGCCATATCATGCATATGTTGCCTTGCAGTGCGTACTTTCGACATCATATATGCCATCTGCTTAGTTTAGACATGTTCTGTAATGTCACATGTTTAGTTTCTATATCATATATGTGAATTATGCAATCTCATCTTTTTTAGCCAGCCATAATATATGTGAAATATGCAAAGCCATACTGTTTAGTCAGGCATCATATATTTGAATTATATCTTGCCATTCCCTTTTCATTACATTCCCATTTGTCGACAATGTTTTTGCATTCAACTAGTCTTCATGTGAATCAGCCATTTGAGTGGGTGATGGAAAGATCTGGAGTGAAAATAAGGTCTTCAGAGCAAACAGTGCTACCTGTCGAAGCAGATCTTTTGATGGGTCTAGATAGCTCCTCATAGATGGATTCAGAGACAGATGACTAGTCCTATTCCCCCACCGAAGTGTATGCTCTAACTTGGCGCGGTTATACGCCTCACATCATGCATATGGTGTTTTGCATTGTCTAGTTTAGATATCATATACACAATATTGAACACCATGTTCTTAGTTTAGACATCATATATGGGAATGCCATGTGCTTAGTATATAAATCACATATGTGAATTATATCATGTGATCCTGATTACTTAGGTAACATGTATGTGAATTATGTCATGCAAACCTATTTACTAAAGACATCATATAACTATCTCATGCCATTCTATTTAGTTAGTCATCATATTTTTGAATTATGTCATGCTATGCTATCCAGTTTAGATAGATATCATATATGTGAAATTATGTCATGTTATCCTTTTTAGTTAAACAATATATATGTGAACTATTTCATGCCCTCTTCTTTCCACACTATCTATTGCATGTCTCTCATACAAGGTCTGCGCATTCAACTACTTTTCTTGTTTTTCAGCCATTTGAATTAGAGGGGCTGATGGCAGTATCTAGTGGAGTAAAAACTTGGTCTTCAAATAAAACTGTGCTACCTCTTGGTGGAGATAGCACCCTGGTTGTACATGCACAAGAACCAGCCCTACCACACATAACTCAGACTCTCGCAGATTGTACCCCTACTCTGATGGACAGAGAACCAGCTTCACCCAATCTAACCCCAACCCTAGCAGATAACAACCTAGTTCTAGTTGACACAACACCATCTCCACCATAGAGTTCCCAAACAAGAGCAGTTAGTAAGGCAGCTCCAGTGCCCAAAGCTCCAGGACTACCACGGCGAACCCCAACTCCACCAGTTACTACACCTATTCCTGTGGACGAAGCACAACCAACCACTCGTAGTTCAGCATCTATTGCATTTGATGTCGTTAAATCCCATGTGCGTATCTTCCCACCATGGAAATATTATACTGAAGATGAAGGAAAAATCCAGTTGCAGGTGTTCGTCCACGAGTTATGTGTAAGTAATGCTATTCATGGCACTACTTTGCTTTGTCCCATACTTTCTACCTCCATGCTGGTTATAATACTGGAAATGTTCCCATTTTTCTTTATAAAGAAGGACCGATTTGGAAGCTCAGGATGAGATAACCTGTGCTAATACCTCTGCTATCTTCAAGAATGCCTTGTGGCGGTATCAAATTATGTGAAGAAAACATACTTCACTGTCAAGGAAACTCATCAAATTCCCTTACTTTCTACAGAGACACATTTACGGGATGATGATTGGGAACACCTTGTTCTGTACTAGTCCCGAACCAATAATGTGGTATGGTCTATGAGCTCATTTTTGTATTTTGAAGTACTATATGCCTGCGTCTTACTGTACTCTGTTCGTGTAGAACAAGTGCTTAAACCTGAAGAACAACAATTCTCATTTAAGATTCCATTGGTATGGTGCATACTACTTTGCTCTTGTATCATTGTATTTACTCATACAAACTTATTTTAAAAATGAGGGATCCAATCAAAACTCCAATGGCACAACATGTATTTTTAAACATGTTTCTTTAACAGGTTTGCTCTTCTAAATTGCTCCGTTGATTTCAATTTCAATTGTGTATACAATTGACTTCTCATATCATGCACATTACTAGCATCACAACAGAGCCAATAGTGTTGTTGTACATGTATACCCGTGGTACCCATATGAAATCTTGTTGTGTAGTGTAGTTTCCTACACTTGTATTCTTTCAATGCTGCTTTGTCTTGAACTGATATGATTTGAACTGTGTCTCTATTTTGATTTGGTGAGACAATGCAGTGACCATATGACATAGATATATGTTTGTTTGATGCTTGGCAATAGAAGACTTGGTAGTTTAATCCTGTCCACCTTACTACTGAACTGGTTCACCGCAATGAGTTTCATATACTACATGCTAAACCTGTTATGTGTCTGCTTGTTTCTTCTTTTAGAATGCTGATAGAATGTTGGGAAAGAGTACCTTATTAAGCAATGGTAAAGGAAGTAATGCAGATAAGGTTCAGGATAGTGAGACATCCTTGTTGGTCTCCAACAAAGTTGATAAAACAGCTAAGGAAAACTATCTTGAAGACACTGAGACAACCCCAAAGTCCTGTCTTGATGTAGTGTTCGAGTTACTGGCCACTACCACTGGCGCAAGCTCTTCAAACTCACTGTCTGAATCAGTTCAGTTTCTTGAGTCTCATCTACAAGCTGAAAGACATCGATCAGCTGTGCTGCGAAAAGAAGCTGAAGGACTGTGGAAGTCCTTGGAGAATTTAGATGCATACTTTCTGGTGCAACAGCAAGCGTTGGAGGATTTTAGCGCCAAACAGGAGAAAGCTAATAAGCTTGCTAAGCTTATTGCCAGCATGGGGGATACCCAGGATAACGTTTCTTGAGCTCTTCTGAAGTTGTTTCAGTTATGGACTTGTTTTGTTGCCGCGTTTATTTGCACTGGTGGCCAATTTAGATGGCCGACGTATGTAATATGCTGCTTTGTCCCCTACATTTGCACTGGTGTCGAACTTTGATGCCCAGTGAATGTAATATGTGTAATAGCCGTAATAGCCTAGCTTAGTTGCTTGCTTAATTATTTCCTTATTGTCTTGTTTAGTTGTTTGCTTGTAGTCACTACAGTTCTTTTTTCGTGTTTTTCTAGTGGCCGCAATAACCTATTTTTTGAAACTAGGCCACAATAACCATGGACAACATACGGACCATTGTAACCATGATCCTGCTACATGTTGTAGTGACCATGGGCCTGATGTTTGCTTGAACTACGTCGGTACTTCCCCAAAGAGGAAGGGGATGATGTAGCACAACAACGGTAGGTATTTCCCTCAGTGATGAGACCAGGTTATTCAACCAGTAGGAGAACCACGCAACACTACGTGAACGGCACCTGCACACAAATAACAAATACCCGCAACCTGACGTATTAAAGGGGTTGTCAATCCCTTTCGGGCAACAGCGCCAGAAATTGGCAAGTAGACGGGATAAAAATATGATAGATTGGATAAATAGATCTCGCGAGAACACGAGATAATATAAATAAGCATAAATTGCAGCAAGGTATTTTTCGGTTTAATAGATCTGAAAATAAAAGCAAAGGAAAATAGACCGCGAAGGCAAATATAATAAAGAAGAGACCCGGGGGCCGTAGATTTCACTAGTGGCTTCTCTAGAGAAAAATAGCAAACGGTGGGTAAACGAATTATTGTTGGGCAACTGATAGAACTTCAAATAATCATGACGATATCCAAGCAATAATCATTATATAGGCATCACGTCCAAGATTAGTAGACCGACTCCTGCCTGCATCTACTACTATTGCACCACACATCGACCCCTATCCAGCATGCATCTAGTGTATTAAGTTCATGGAGAAACGGAGTAATGCAATAAGAACGATGAGATGATGTAGACAAGATCTATTTATGTAGAATAGACCCCATCCTATTATCCTTAATAGCAACGATACATACGTGTTGGTTCCCCTTATATCACTGGGATCAAGCACCGTAAGATCGAACCCATCACAAAGCACCTCTTCCCATTGCAAGATAAATAGATCAATTTGGCCAAACAAAACCCAAATGTCGGAGAAGAAATATGAGGCTATAAGCAATCATGCATATAAGAGATCAAAGAAGACTCAAATAACTTTCATGGATAAAAGATAGATCTGATCATAAACTCAAAGTTCATCGGATCCCAACAAACACACCGCAAAAAGAGTTAGATCATATGGATCTCCAAGAGACCATTGTATTGAGAATCAAAAGAGAGAGAGGAAGCCATCTAGCTACTAACTACGGACCCATAGGTCTACAATAAACTACTCATGCATCATTGGAGAGGCACCAATGGACATGATGAACCCCTCCATGATGGTGTCTAGATTGGATCTGGTGGTTCTGGAACTTGCGACGACTGGAATTGATTTTCGTCGACTCCCCTAGGGTTTCTGGAATATTGGGGGTATTTATAGAGCAAAGAGGTGGTGTGGGAGGCCACCGAGGTGGGCACAACCCACCAGGGTACGCCTGGGCCTCCAGGCGCGTCCTGGTGTCTTGTGCTCACCTCGGGCTCCCTCTTCGGTACTTCTTTGGCCCACTGGATGTCTTCTGGTCCAAAAAAAATCCGCAAAAAGTTTTGTTGCGTTTGGACTCCCTTTGGTATTGATTTCCTGCGATGTAAAAAACATGTAGAAAACATCAACTGGCACTGGGCATTATGTCAATAGGTTAGTACCAAATAATGATATAAAATGACTATAAAATGATTGTAAAACATCCAAGAATGATAATATAACAGCATGGAACAATCAAAAATTATAGATATGTTGGAGACATATCAGGGCCTGCTACGGGCCGAAGGATCCATGGGCCTTCTACGGGCCGTAGAATCAATGGGCCTTCTACGGGGTGTATAATCGGTTGGAAAAACATGGGTCGTACTATTCGTGGACCAATAACGGACCATAATGTGGGCCGTAAATGGGCTACAATGGGAATCATTTGTTTATGGGCTAACCATAACGGGCCGTTAAGAGGCTGATATGTTTAACGGATTCATTCTATCGGCAGGCATAATGGGTCGTTAGTGGGCCATATTTGATGACGCTATGAAAACGGCCCAACGGATTAATGGGCCACAAACGGTCCGACTGTAGCCACTGGCTGAATTTGGCCCACAAGCGGAACATGCTAGTAACGGACCGTAATTATTCGAATGCTGGAAATGAGCATAAGAATAAATGGGCCCTTGGAAGGCCGAAAGATAACACGTGCTGGAAACAGCCCAATGGAATAATGAGCCCTTAATGGGTATAAAGCGATATACTGTTCATTATGGGCCAGTTTCACCACGGGCCGTTAATGGGCCCAGGGTTATAAAGGGCTCATATGGGCCAAAAGACATCATGGGCCATACATGGGCCAGAAGTTACAACATGCTGGAATCATATTGGATGGCCCAGATGACGCTAATAGGCTTATTTCGGATAGGCCACGGGCCGTGAGTTAGCGGGCTGTAAATGGGCTATATGCGAACATACCGTTAACAGGCTTTCCGTGGGCCGGCCGCTACCTTTTTACAAAGTCAAACGGTCTGGCCTTTTCACCTGAATGGGCCACTACTGTTCTGTGCCACGTGTCGATGTATCATAGGCGCCTCCCATCCAATGAGTGGATGAATCAGTCCCAACACTGAGCCGACACGTGGTTCCTCTAGCCATTGAGGATTTTACACATGGAAAATCCCCATTGGTCCGGGCTGTTAACGGGTTATCGGATCCAAACCGGAACCCGGTAGCTTAACGGCGACCCATTATGGTGGATGCCACGTGTTGGTTACCCTTGACGAAAACACTTCCATGACGCGCCATTTATCATCATGCAAGTGGACACTTCCATGATGATAATTTTGGTATTGTCTTCTACGATAGCACAGGTATTTAATCCTGTCCACCTTACTATTTAACTGGTTCACCAAAATGAGTTTCATATACTACATGCTAAACATGTTATGTGTCTGCTTGTTTCTTCTTTTAGAATGCTGACAAAATATTGGGGAAGAGTACCTTATTAAGCAATGGTAAAGAAAGTAATGCAGATAAGGTTCATGATAGTGAGATATCCTTGTTGGTCTCCAACAAAGCTGATAAAACAGCTAAGGAAAACTATCTTGATGACAGTGAGACAACCCCAAAGTCCTGTCTTGATGCAATGTTCGAGTTACTGGCCACTACCGCTAGCACAAGCTCTTCGAACTCACTGTGTGAATCAGTTCGGTTTTTTGAGTCTCAACTACAAGCTGAAAGACATCGATCAGCTGTGCTGTGACAATAAGCCGAAGGACTGAGGAAGTCCCTGCAGAATTAATATGCATACTTTCTGGTGCAATGATATGTCTCCAACGTATCTATAATTTTTGATTGTTCCATGTTGTTATATTATCATTCTTGGATGTTTTACAATCAATTTATAGCAACTTTATATCATTTCTTGGAACTAATCTATTGACATAGTGCCCAGTGCCAGTTGTTGTTTTTTGCTTGTTTTTTTACTTCGTAGAATATCAGTACCAAACGGAGTCCAAATGCCACAAAACTTTTTGGAGATTTTTTTGGACCAGAAGACAACTTGGGAGCCTGGGAAGCACCTGGGGGAGACCCATGGGGCCGACCACCCACCAGGGCACGTTAGAGGCCCCTGGCGCGCCCTGATGGGTGGTGGGGCCCATGGAGGTCTCCTCCACCGCCTCTCAGCTCTATAAATACCCAAATATTCCAGAAACCCTAGGGGATTCCACGAAACACAATTCCAGCCGCCGTAAGTTCCAGAACCATGAGATCCAATCTAGAGCCCTTTTTCGGCACTCCGCCGGAGGGGAACACGATCACGTAGGGTTTCATCATCCTCATTGGTGCTCCTCCGATGATGCATGAGTAGTTCACCATAGACCTACGGGTCCGTAGGCAGTAGCTAGATGGCTTCTTCTCTCTTTTTGATTCTCAATACAATGTTCTTGGAGATCTATTTGATGTAATGACTTTTTGTGGTGTGTTTGTTGGGATCCAATGAAGTTCAAGTTTAGGATCAGATCTATCCATGAATATTATTCGAGTCTTCTTTTAATCTTTCCTTGTATTTCTTCTCTGAATCTTTGGTTTAGTTAGGCCAACTAGATTGATTTTTCTTGCAATGGGAAGAGGTGCTTTGTGATTGGTTCGATCTTGCGGTGTCCTCACCCAGTGACAGAAGGGGTAGCAAGGCACGCATGTATCGTTGCTATTAAGAATAAAAAGATGGGGTCTATTCCTACGTGAATAGATCTTGTCTACATCATGTCATCGTTCTTATTGCATTACTCCATTTCTCCATGAACTTAATACACTAGATGCATGTTGGATAGAGGTCGATGTGTGGAGTAGTAGTAGTAGATGCAGGCAGGAGTCGGTATACTAATCTTGGATGTGATACCTATATACACGATCATTGCCTTGGATATCATCATAATTATTTGTTCTTCTATCAATTGTCCAACAGTAATTTGTTTACCCACCGTATGCTATTTTCTCGAGAGAAGCCACTAGTGAAATCTACGGCCCCTGGATCTAACTTTTATCATTTCAGATCTATTATTCCAACAACCCAAAAATACCTTGCTGCACTTTTTCTTTACTTATTTTATTTTGTGTTTTAGTCATATATATTTATCCAATCTCATACAATTTAATCTATCTTTTTACCGAGGAGGGATTGACATCCCCTCTTACACGTTGGGTTACAAGGATTTCTTGTTTATGTGCAGGTACCGTTTACATAGTGTTGCTTGGTTCTCCTACTGGATTGATAACCTTGGTTTCATAACTGATGGACATACTTGTCGTAGTTGTGCTGCATCATCCCTTCGTCTTTGGGGAAATACCAACGCAGATTCAAGCCACGTCATGCAACAACAAGCGTTGGAGGATTTTAGCGCCAAACAAGAGAAAGCTAATAAGCTTGCTAAGCTTATTGCCAGCATGGTGGATACCTAGGATAACGTTTCTTGAGCTCTTCTGAAGTTGTTTCAGTTATGGACTTGTTCTGCTGCCACGTTTATTTGCACTGGTGGCCAATTTAGACGCCGAGTGTATGTAATATGCTGCTTTGTTCCTTATATTTGCACTGGTGGCGAACTTTGATGCCCAATGGATGTAATATGTGTAATAGCAGTAATAGCCTAGCTTAAGTTGCTTGCTTATTTATTTCCTTATTGTCTTGTTTATTTGTTTGCTTGTAGTCACTGCAGTTCTTTTTCCGCGGTTTGCTAGTGGTCACAATAACATATTTCTTAAGAACCAGGCCACAATAACCATGGGCAACATACGAACCGTTGTAACCATGGTCCTGCTACCTGCTTTAGTGACCATGGGCCTCCTACGGGTTGTAGGATCCATGGGCCTTCTACAGGTCGTAGAATCAATGGGCCATGTACGGGCCGTATGATCGATTGGCCAAACATGGTCGTACAATTCGTAGAACAATAACAGACCGCAATATGGGCCTTAAATGGGCTAGAATGGGAATCGTCTATTTATGGGCCGACCATAACAGGCTGTTAATAGGCTGATATGTATAACAAGCTTAATTCTATCAACTAGCATAACGGGTCGTTAATGGGCCGTATTAGATGCGCTATGAAAATGGCCCAGTGGATTAGCAGGCCACAAACGGGCCGACTGTAACCACGGGCTGAATTTGGCCCACATGCGGACAGGCCAGTAACGCACCATATGTAATCGAATGCTGGAAATGAGCCCAAGAATAAATGGGCCCTTAGAAGGCCGAAAGTTAACACGGGCTAGAAATGGCCCGATGAAATAATGGGCCGTTAATGGGTATAAAGAGATATACTGTTCATTATGGGCCAGCTTCACCACGGGCCATTAAAGGGCCTAGAGTTACAAAGGGCATCATATGGGCCGAAAGACATCATGGGCCATACATGGGCCGGAAGTTATAATGGGCTGGAATCATATTGGACGGCCCAGATGACGCTACTGGGCCTAATTCGGGTAGGCCATAATGGGCCATGACTTAGTGGGCTGTAAATGGGCTATATGCGAACATGTCGTTAACAGGCTTTCCGTGGGCCGGCCCGCTATCTTTTGACCAAGTCAAATGGGCCATCCTTTTGACCTGAATGGGCCATTGTTGGGCCGAGCCACGTGTCGATGTATCATAGGCGCGTCCCGTCCATTCGCTGGATGACATCTGTCCCAACGCGGAGTTGACACGTGGTTCTTTCGGCCTGTGAGAATTTTACACGTGAAAAATCACAATTGGTCATTGCTGTTAACGGGTTATCAGATCCAAAACTAGACCGATAACTTAACGGCCACCCGTTACGGTGGATGCCACGTGTCGGTTACCCTTGACGAAAACACTTCAATGTCGCGCCGTTTATTGTCATGGAAGTGCTCACTTCCGTGATGATAATTTTAGTATTGTCATGAAGCACTTCTACGACATCACATGTATGAATATCTTGATTCTGTCATAAAATCCTCATGGATGTACATGCATGACAGAAAACTTGACCTACTGTGACAAACACGTATAATCAGAGAAGTGTTTTTTAGTGCCTCCGTCTGATCCTACTTAGGGGAGTTCGAGTCCAACGAGGTTGTCGATGTCTCATTGCTGCAAATCACGAAGTCACTCGGCTTTTAGCCGAGTCAAAATGGCGACAAAAGGAAGCTTAGCGAAGGCACTTATGTTAAAGCCACCAGCATCACCACCTTGATCCTTGACACGGCGGCCTTCCGGGGCTTGACGGAGATCTTCTTGGGCTCTTTGAGCTGCTTCTTGGCTGAGCTCTCCGCCTCTGCTCACCCACACTTTGAGCTAGGCGTCGTGTCGGCTGCAGAGTGCCCCCCACCCAACCACTCAGGTCGTGTTGCGCCTTAGTGCGGGGTTCCTTGGGGCCGTCAGATGATGGCGAGGACTCGGCCTTCTCCCCCTCCTTGGTGCTCTCTTCCTCGTCGCTCTCCTCCTCGTCCTTGTTGTTGTCCTCCGAGTACTGACGCTCCGTGTCACTAGTCACATCCTCCGGTGATCGGTCAACTACCGTCACTTTGGAGACCAGCTACTGGAAGCTCTTAGGAAAGAAAGAAAGTCATCACATAGTCAAAATTCAGATGCATAGAAAGAAACTTACAGACAGTCCGACTGATCAAATATGGGGTTACCTCAATTGGCAAGGTGTCCTTGTCATGCGGGGGCACCCTCCTGGCCTAGCATGGGTTGTCTCGGGCAGAAGTGATGGCCCTGATCTTGCCACCCATGTCCTTCTCGGCGAGCTCCTCCTGGTGCACCCGAGTGGGATCACTCGGGCCCTCATACAACCACATGGGGTGCGCCCTAGCCTCCAGTGCTTGAATATGTCGACTAACGAATGTCTCCAACAAATCCATTCCGTTGACGCCAACGTTCACAACTCTGACCATGGAGTTAGCCAGGATGCCCACATCCAGCTTCTCCTCCTTCATCATTGTGAGAGACACGGTGGTCCTTACCCTCTCCGCCGAGTATGGAGGAAGGCCCGACTGGCTGTTGGCTCCAGGGATGTCACTATAGTAGAACCAAGTGCCTTGCCACCCCTTAACAAAGTCGGGAAAGCTCATCTTGGATCCCCAAGCCTCCGCACAGTTGGATCACATGATTCTTCTCACCGGCCGGCGAGTCCTTCACGATCATCGACTGGCACTTGAAAATGTGTTTGAACAAGCCCCAGTGCGGGTGACAACCGATGAAGTTCTCGCGGAGAGAGATGAAGGCAGATAGATAGATGATGGAGTTCGGAGGGAGATGGTGGAGCTAAGCTCTAGAATAGTCCAAGAAAGCACGGAAGAAAGGGTGAGGAGGCATCGAAAAACCTCGCTCGATGTGGGTGATCAAGAGGACACACTCGTCCTTCTGCGGCACCGGATCGACCTTGCACGCCCTCGGACATCTCCACCCGTCCACCAGGATGAGCCCCTCCGTGGCAAGGTCCTCTAATCGCTTCTCCGAGACGCGTGAGGGGATCCAATCCCCCGCGGCACAGCCGACCAGAGGGCCGGAGCTCGACGACGTGGTTTTCCCGGCCTTTTTCACCTTGTAGGATCGAAAGTATGTCTAGAGGGGGGTGATTAGACTACTTGACCAAATAAAAATCTAGCCTTTTCCCAATTTTAAGTCTTGGCAGATTTTAGCAACTTAGCACAAGTCAAGCAATCAACCTACACATGCAAGTCTAAGAGTATAGCAGCGGAATGTAAAACATTTGCATATGAAGGTAAAGGGAGGAGTTTGGAGGGAGCAAACGCAATGTAGACACGGAGATTTTTGGCGTGGTTCCGATAGGTGGTGCTGTCGTACATCCACGTTGATGGAGACTTCAACCCACGAAGGGTAGCGGTTGCGCGAGTCCACGAAGGGCTCCACCTATGAAGGGTCCACAAAGAAGCAACCTTGTCTATCCCACCATGGCCATCGCCCAGGAAGGACTTGCCTCACTAGGGTAGATCTTCACGAAGTAGGCGATCTCTTTGCCTGTACAAACTCCTTGGTTCAACTCCACAATCTTGTCGGAGGCTCCCAAGTGACACCTAACCAATCTAGGAGACACCACTCTTCGAAAGGTAATAGATGGTGTGTTGATGATGAACTCCTTGCTCTTGTGCTTCAAATGATAGTCTCCCCAACACTCAACTCTCTCTCACAGATTTGGATTTGGTGGAAAGATTATTTGAGCGGAAAGCAACTTGGGGAAGGCTAGAGATCAAGATTCTTGTGGTTGGAATGGAATATCTTGGTCTCAACACATGAGTAGGTGGTTCTCTCTCAGAAAATGTATGCTGGAAGTGTAGGCACGTTCTGATGGCTTTCTCCATGAATGAAGAGTGGGTGGAGGGGTATTTATAGCCTCCACACAAAATCTAACTGTTACACACAATTTACCAAACTCGGTGGGACCGAATCATGAAACTCGGTCAGACCGATTTAGTTCAAAATGTGAATGTTAGGCTTTTCGGTGGGACCGACATGTCAACTCGGTGGGACCGATTTCATTAGGGTTAGGGCATAATGTAATCTTGGTGAGACCGATCACATAAACTCGGTAGGACCGATTTCTGTAATAGGCAAACAGAGAGTTGGTCAGGCAAACTCGGTGGGACCGAATCGCTCATTTCGGTGAGACCAAAACGTTACGAAAGGCAAACAAAGAGTTTGCATTGCGAACTCAGTGGGACCGATCGCTCATCTCGGTTGGACCAAAAAGTTACGAAGGGAAAAATAGAGTTTGCAATCCCATCTCGGTGACACTGAGATCCCTATCGATGAGACCGAACTGACTAGGGTTTCTGGCAGTGGCTATGTCAAATGAACTCGGTGGCGCCAGATAGATCATTTCGGTGGGGCCGAGTTTGACTTTTGGTTTGGGACATATGTGGATATGAGAAAGTGGTTGAGGCTTTTGGAGCATATCACTAAGCATTTTGAGCAAGCAAGCCATTAAGCAACACGACATCCCATTTTAATATTATTGGCTTTTCCTATGGACTCAATGTGATCTTGGATCACTAAAGAAAAAGGTAGAGTCTTGAGCTTGAGCCAATATGTGTCCTTAGCATTTTGAGGGGTCCACATTCCTAGTCCATGCCATGCCAATCATTGAACTTTCTGAAATGATCATCTTGAAAGAGCATTAGTTCAATGAGCTATATGTTGTTAGGAATTACCAAAACCACCCAGGGATAGTTGCACTTTCAATCTCCCCCTTTTTGGTAATTGATGACAACATATAGATCAAAGCTTCGACAAATGATAATAAGATTGAAATGCATCGTCGCTTTGAGAAGTATGTGATAAGTAAGATCTCCCCCTAAATTTGTGCATTATTTAAATTTTGCTTTTGAATGCAAATGCACAATCGATTAGGATCATGGGTTACTCTTCCATGTCACATACATCTTGGTGGAGCGCTCAAAATGATAGAAAGTAAAAACATGCACTCATCACGAAGGCAAATTGAATGATCATACATGAGATATAAAAGATAACATCATTCAAGCTCAAGCATTAATGTAGGATATGATCAAACACATGATCATACAAGTATCTCACACACATAGACATAAAGTATTAAGCAAGCACACAAAAGTATCAAATAGCAAAAGAGACAAAAGAGGCACAAACACTATCTCTCGAAGCCTATGATCTATACATTTCTCCCCCTTTGGCAACGAGTTACCAAAAAGTTTGAAAATGCATAGTGCTATGCGTCTCTCTAGGCTTGATCTTCGGGAGGTAATGTTGAGAGGACTCCAAGGATGAATGCATCTGTGGAAGTTGATGGAGCTGGTGGAGTTGCAACTGGAGGTGGAATTGAAGCTGTGGCTGCAGGTGCTGATGTAGTTTCTCTAGTGTCAGCCATAGGCACTGCAGCAAATCTCTGACCTCTTGGCACTCTTTGAAAGGCATCTGTGGTAGTCTGCCCTTTCCTCTCCTCGGCCTCTTCCTAGATCTGCTCAACTGCTATCTGCATCTCTGTCACTTTAAGATCAAGATCATAGAACTTAGTTTCAATGATCCTTTCCAAGCTCTCTTGGTTTTGAGTCAGGGTGGCCAAGCCCTTCTCTATCCTCAAGGTTGCTTGAATCAGATATGCAAGTTGATCTTGTTTGGTCTTGAGAAACGCTTGAGAAGCCTCTTCAACACTTGGCATCTTTGCAGCTTTTCAGCCTTAGCTTTATCTCTCTTTTCTTGTGCCTGTATAGATGTGGGATCTTCTTCATTCATGACAACAGTGTTGTCCTCAAAATCTGGTCTTAATGGCAGATGCTCCTTATCTAACAAGTAGGTGCCTGTGCCTATCTTGGAGTTGATGAGCACCTGAATATGTGGAGCATACCCACATGATCTCTTATGATCTGCAGCTGTCCACTTGATTGTTTCCACAATCAGGCTCATGACTTTGAATTTTTGGGGCACATCAAACAGTTGCAGCAAGTTGATTGAATGGCCTCTGATCATCTTGTGATCTCCAGATCTTGGCAATAAGGTATGCCTCAGGATAGTGTTGATTGTGGCCAAACCAGACAACAAATAATGAACAGACCCAAGCTTATGAGTTTCCAAGGCTTTATCTGGAATTTCTCTGTACATGTTGGCCATTGAGTTGTGGTATTTCTTCTTCTTGGCATAGACATCCAAGTCATCTTCATGCTCTTCAGGGGCATTGATCAATTTGGCCCACTCATCAACTGTTGATTGGTACCTTGTACCTCAGACATCCAAACAATTCTACCATCAGGATAGAAGTGTGCTGTGGAGTAGAATTGCATGATGAGTTCATCATTCCACTTGGTCAGCTTCCGACCCACAAACTTGTCCACTCCACAAAGTCTAAAGCTCTCATGCACTCCTAGAAAATGATCTTCATTCTCATCAATGTAATCCCAATCTGCCCACTTCATATCACAAACAATGGGCTTCTTGTCAAGCAAGATGGTCTCATAGAAATCCTGCTGCTATTTGGTATGGAACCTGTAGTCCACAGAAGTCCTTCTCCACACAGCATATGGATCAGTTTGTCACCAAAGTCTGAGACCTGCATCCTTCCTGATGTCCATGTCTTCTGCCACTGGATGGCTGTCATCATGATCTGGAATCTTAGGTTTGAGCTTCCTAAGCACTTGGGCTTCAGCATCTTGTTCATCAATCTCAGGCACTGGGGCCTTGTTCTTTTCAACAGCTGGAATATTCCTTGTGCTCCTCTTGGGCTTTGAAGTTTTTGGAGCTGGAGCAGAAGCTTTAGGGGTAGTATTTGGCTTTGAAGGGGCAGCCCCAGACTTGGTGGCATCCCCCATCAGCTTTTGTGACTTTGATGCTGGTGCAGCATCTTCTTCTTCTTCTTCTTCATCTTCAGCTGGATTTCTTATCATAGAGGATCTCCCAATGACTTTGGCAATGGTCTTCTTGACCCTCTCTTTCCTCTTCTTGCCTTCACCATCCTCCTTTGGTTCAAGTGTGAACTCCATAGTTTCTTGAGTTGAGGATCTGGCCTTAGACATAGGAACTCGTTTTGCTGGAGCCTTCTTGTTCAGACCTAGCTTAGTAGATGCAACTGTGCCAAACTCCTTCTTGACAACCTTTTTCTTGGAGCTCACTTCTTCCTCAACAGCAACATAATCCTCATCCTCTTGAGTTAGAGTTTCTCTTCTTCCTTGTCCTTGTAGCTGCTTTGGGCAAGTTGCTTGGGGTGCTCCTGCTGCCCTCATCATAGCTGCTAGAGGGACTAGTGCCCTCACTCATGTTCACTTGCTCTTCTGACTTGTTTTGGCTATCACTCTGATCAGACATACTGGCAAAGCAAACTGACAGCAGACCCTGTGAATAGTTATAGATGAGGTAGAGTGGATGAGCATCACAAAGTGTAGAGTTTTTGCAAAACAAATGAGTCAAAAACTTAGTTTTAGTTTTCCACAGAAAGCATTTCGGAGCTACCGATTTGTTAAACTCGGTGACACCGAAGCAACTTTTGGAGTCTAAACTAGTGAAATCGGTCAGACCGAGTCACGGTTCGGTGACTCGGAGATTGCTAGGGTTTCACAGAGAGTTGAACTCGGTCACACCGATTTGCAATTTCTGGTCAGACCAAAAAGTGCAAGTGCAATGGCCTAAGCCAAATCGGTGAGACCGATTTTCACAACTCAGTCGGTCCGAGATGAGTTCGGCGGAAACCTAATTCTAAATTTTTGAATCAAATCTAATCTAAGGGATGTTCTTGATGGACGGGATGATCGCAAATGTGGTAAAGAACATGACATTTGCTTTGTGCTAAGAATCGGAGTAAGGAACAACACAAAGTTTCGAACTCATACCCTAGTTCGGTGGTGAGTTCGCTACGGCGGCAACGGTGGGGTTGAATTCCGTTGATGGCGACGGAGACCAGCAGCGGGAGGTCGCTGGCGACGAGAGGAAGATCCGGAGACCCGAGGCGGCAGAGCAGGACATGCGCGGGATGAAGGATTTTGGAGAAATTTCCAAAATTTGACCTGACGGTATATATATCTTGACACTGTCGGTGTGACAACAACTCGGTGGCACCGAGATGCAGAATCAAAAGCGGTTACTGCAACTTGGTGTGACCGAAAAGTTCTAATCAGTTGCACCGAGATTGAAAACCTAGATCAACTCAGTGAACTCGATCAGACCGAAAAGGATGAATCGGCCAGACCGAAAAGCATATAGAGGTTTTGGAAGTTTAAGTCTATGACGAATCGGGGACTCCGAGTGCTCCTCACACAGAGTGTTTGAATCTGACTTGATCAAACTTTGTGATGTAGTATGAATAGAGTTTGAGACGAGAAAAGCATAGATAGCTAGAGGAAGTTCTTAGGCATTCTTGTCCATCCATTTGGCAAAAGAAAAAGAGCCAAACAAGCAAAGCAATAAATGGATGTCCTCGAATGAGTAAAATATGCAATCAACATGCTCACACAATAAAATGGCAAATGAAATATGTGACAAAGCATGCACAAACACTCTAGCATCTATCAAGCAATTGGCGATGACTAGGTCATCTATATATGAGTATATTGACTTAGGAGTCAAATGAGAACATTTGATCATAGGTAATACTCATCGTTTAAGCACAAGTGGGGTTACCACTTTTACATAAAGCATTATTGTGTTCACACCATTAGAGTCGCTTTAGCTCAATATTTAGAGTAAAGCTCCCCCTAGATGTGATACCCACCTAAGAGGGATGAACTAACCTTGGGTTTTGTCAATGATGACTTCATGTAGATGTTGAAGATGTGGATGCTCAATGTTGATGTAGATCATTCGGAGCAATCCATTGGAGTGAGTTGCACTTTCAATACCTACATGGGTTAGTCCCACAAGGAACAAACAAGGATTTCCATAGACATAGAGTGAAGTTCACATAAGATGATGTCCATGAATGCATTGGGTTACCTTGTCCCTTGTCTTACCAACAAGAGGGTTTGTGATTCCTTGAACTAGTGCAAGATGTGGAAGTTATTTGCACTTGTCCTCGCCAAGATGATATGAGTGAAGTATGTTGGCGGAGTCACCCTCAAGAACTCTCTAGTTCTTCTTCTTCGGGATCCACATCATCTTGATGGGAATCCTTGGAGTTGTAGTCGTACTTGATGAAGTAGAACTTGATGTAGTCTTGGGAACCCACTTGACCAAGGCCTTGGGAGCTTCTTCAAATGCATCAATCTCTTCTTGAAGCTTGTCCTAGCCTTTTTGCTTGTGGTCTTGTGGTGGAAGATCATCTTGAGCTTGTGTCCCTTGGAAAGAAGTAGGATCATACTTCTCTTGTTGAGGAACAAACTTCGTCTTGGGGTATTGATCTTCTTCCCACTCAACTCCATTGGCATTGAACTTTCGTTCAAAACCAACACCTTGATTCTTCCAGTGCCTTCCTTGCTTGCGCACAATTTCCTCAAATTGCTTACTTCTGGCAAGGCTCTTGTAAACACCTTTCTCTATAATTCCCTTCAATAAGCTATTTTCTTGCTCAAGTGTAACTTGGCTAAGGGAGTCATTAGTGGAATCAAGAGAACTACTAGAAGCAACAATATTGGATTTAACATGATTATTGTTACTACTAGAAGAAGAATCTTTCTTACTCTTGTTGCTAGATTTTACTTGTGGCATGTAAGTAGACAAGAGTAAACGCTTGGCAATGTAAGAAGAACTTTTCTTGCGAAGATCATCATTGATTGCCTTTAAGAACCCATGCTCTTGCTCAGGGCTGAGCTTTTCAAAGCATAGCTTCTCATGAGTCTTTAAAAGTTCTCAATGATCTTCCAAGGTAGTTTCATGAGCTAATTTAAGAGTGTTTAGTTCTTTAGTTAGACGCTCAATCTCCTTCTTATCATCATCATTCGTTTTATCTTGATTAGCATGATCGATAGCAAGTTCATCATAGTTTTCATCACTAGAGTTGTCAACAAGTAAATCATCATCACCTAGCAAATCATCTTCATCACTATTGAAATCAACATACTCGGGGTGTGATACCTTTGGGCCTTTAGCCATGAAGCATCTTCCAATTCCTTCATTTGGCGAGTCAAATATGTCATAGGAGTTGGTTGACACAAGTGCTAGACCGGCAACACCTTCATCTTGAGTACATTCGGAGTCGGAGTGATAACTTCTTTCGGAGTGATGGTCGGAGTCGGAGCCGGATACCCATTCACCAACGTGAGCTTGATTTCTTCGTTTTGTGTAGCTCTTTGATGATTTGTCCTTCCTTTCCAAATCCTTGCTTCTCCCAGAGGTTCTTCGTTCATAACGATCATCTCTACCCCTTCTCTCTCTTGGAGGTGATTCTTCTCTTCTACTTCTCCTTTTGGGTGAATCTTCTCTTCTTTTGTAGGGAGCCGTACACTCATTGGAGTAGTGTCCGGGTCTTCCACAATTGTAGCAATTACGCTCACGACTCGAAGATCTTTTGTCATTGTAGGACCTTGACTTGGAACTTCTTTCCTTGCTTCTACTCTCGTAGAACTTGTTGAAGTTCTTCACCATTAGGCTCAATTCCTCATTGAAGGTTTGTTTCTCACTTGATGATGTAGGAACATCACATGAGGCTTTGTAAGCACCACTTGACTTGTTGTGAAGCTCTTCTTTATCCTTGAGTGACATCTCATGAGCAACAATTCTTCCAATCACTTTCGTTGGCTTGAGATCTTTGTAATTGGGCATCATTTGGATCAATGTGCACACGGTATCATATTTTCCATCCAAGGCTCTTAGGATCTTCTTGATGATGAATCTATCGGTCATCTCTTCACTTCCTAAGCCGGCAATCTCATTTGTGACGAGAGCAAGCCTAGAGTACAATCAATGACACCTTCACCATCCTTCATTTTGAACTTGTCAAGTTAACTTTGAAGCACAACCAATTTGGATTCCTTGACGGAGTCGGTATCCTCGTGCATATCTATCAAAGTATCCCAAATTTCCTTTGCATTCTCAAGACATCTGATTTTGTTGAATTCTTCGGGGCACAATCCGTTGAAGCGGATATCGCAAGCTTGAGCGTTGTATTGCAGCATCTTCAACTCTTCCGCGGTAGCTTCATGGTTTGGTTCTCTCCCATCAAAGAATTCACCTTGCAAGCCAATACACACAATAGCCCAAACGGCGGGTTATGTCCAAGAATATGCATTTTCATCTTATGCTTCCAACTAGCAAAATTAGTACCATCAAAGTAAGGACCTCTACGGTGGTAATTTCCCTCGCTAGACGCCATACTCTCCTAGGTTGTGAAACCAAGGCTATGATCACCAAAAGCAATGGAAATCAAGGCAAATGGAAACCAAAGCTCTGATACCACTTGTAGGATCGAAAGTATGTCTAGAGGGGGGGGGGTGATTAGACTACTTGACCAAATAAAAATCTAGCCTTTTCCCAATTTTAAGTCTTGGCAGATTTTAGCAACTTAGCACAAGTCAAGCAATCAACCTACACATGCAAGTCTAAGAGTATAGCAGCGGAATGTAAAACATTTGCATATGAAGGTAAAGGGAGGAGTTTGGAGGGAGCAAACGCAATGTAGACACGGAGATTTTTGGCGTGGTTCCGATAGGTGGTGCTGTCGTACATCCACGTTGATGAAGACTTCAACCCACGAAGGGTAGCGGTTGCGCGAGTCCACGAAGGGCTCCACCCATGAAGGGTCCACAAAGAAGCAACCTTGTCTATCCCACCATGGCCATCGCCCACGAAGGACTTGCCTCACTAGGGTAGATCTTCACGAAGTAGGCGATCTCTTTGCCTGTACAAACTCCTTGGTTCAACTCCACAATCTTGTCAGAGGCTCCCAAGTGACACCTAACCAATCTAGGAGACACCACTCTCCAAAAGGTAATAGATGGTGTGTTGATGATGAACTCCTTGCTCTTGTGCTTCAAATGATAGTCTCCCCAACACTCAACTCTCTCTCACAGATTTGGATTTGGTGGAAAGATGATTTGAGCGGAAAGCAACTTGGGGAAGGCTAGAGATCAAGATTCTTGTGGTTGGAATGGAATATCTTGGTCTCAACACATGAGTAGGTGGTTCTCTCTCAGAAAATGTATGCTGGAAGTGTAGGCACGTTCTGATGACTTTCTCCATGAATGAAGAGTGGGTGGAGGGTTATTTATAGCCTCCACACAAAATCTAACCGTTACACACAATTTACCAAAGTCGGTGGGACCGAATCATGAAACTCGGTCAGACCGATTTAGTTCAAAATGTGAACGTTAGGCTTTTCGGTGGGACCGACATGCCAACTCGGTGGGACCGATTTCATTAGGGTTAGGGCATAATGTAATCTCGGTGAGACCGATCACATAAACTCGGTAGGACCGATTTCTGTAATAGGCAAACAGAGAGTTGGTCAGGCAAACTCGGTGGGACCGAATCATTCATTTCGGTGAGACCAAAACGTTACGAAAGGGAAACAAAGAGTTTGCATTGTGAACTCGGTGGGACCGATCGCTCATCTCGGTTGGACCGAAACGTTTCGAAGGGAAACAGAGAGTTTGCAATCCCATCTCGGTGACACCGAGATCCCTATCGGTGAGACCGAACTGACTAGGGTTTCTAGTAGTGTCTATGTCAAATGAACTCGGTGGCGCCGGATAGATCATTTCGGTGGGGCCGAGTTTGACTTTTGGTTTGGGACATGTGTGGATATGAGAAAGTGGTTGAGGGCTTTTGGAGCATATCACTAAGCATTTTGAGCAAGCAATCCATTAAGCAACACCACATCCCCTTTTAATAGTATTGGCTTTTCCTATGGCTCAATGTGATCTTGGATCACTAAATGAAAAAGGTAGATTCTTTAGCTTGAGCCAATATGTGTCCTTAGCATTTTGAGGGGTCCACATTCCTAGTCCATGTCGTGCCAATCATTGAACTTTCTGAAATGATCATCTTGAAAGAGCATTAGTTCAATGAGCTATATGTTGTTAGGAATTACCAAAATCACCCAGGGATAATTGCACTTTCACACCTTCTCCAGCTTGGTGGTAGAGTCCTTAGCCATTCGACTCGAGCTGGCGCACGAGCTGAATGCTGAGGCGAAGAGGATGGAGTGCGACGTGTGCGGGGGAAAAAGGGGATCTGGGTTTACCCTAACTCTCTGAATCTTTTATACCGCGGGTGAAGATCTCACCGCGAGTCCTCAGCCACAGATCTCTTAATCAACGGCACACGCGGCGGCCGCGCGCGCAGGTTAACTGCGACACGTGGTGGATTTCCGGGACAAAAATTGAGGAGTCGTGCCCCGCTTTTCCCACAAAGCCACGACATTACTGCTTCCGTGCCCGCACACTCAATTTCGAATCCCAAAATTTCTATAGGAAATCAACCCGATTGATTGCTCACCGCTCCTTTCCTAAAGGACACCAGTCAGCCCGACTAACCGCCCTCCAGGGTCACCGTGCGCTCGGACACGTAAAACACTCGATTGAAGTCATCTTCAAGATCGCAATGGGATGAGCTTGGCATCCCTCCATGGGTTGACTTGTCCCTATTACTAGGCTCCAAGGCGCAAGCCTCATAAATTTAGACCCAGAGCTGGCCCGCGCTGACATTCCCCTGGGATACGGAGTGGCTTCTCTCCGGGGATTCAGCCCACACGCCGGCATCGCCACTCGGATTTTTATGGTATGTCCCCACTCGGACCACAAGTCTATCTCTCCCGAGAGACACATGAATGCCACTAAGTTTTGACCAACGATCAACATTGTCCGATCACTCGGAAAACCTTTAGTCCAGAATTCGTCGTGGTTTCACTCAAGGATAACCAATTGATACTGGATGCCGAGTGACCCGAATCACTCGGACCAGTCCAAAGACTCAAATCACCCATCCTGCGGAACCTCAATCGATTCGGGGGCTAATGATGGGTCACCTACTACTGGTGGGGTCAAGGACCTGACATCTAAGGTCAACCCGGGTTCCCACACCATCATTGATAGGTCCCTGGACCACAGACGCATTCGGATGTGCATTGCAAGAAATCCACTCGGATACACCGACGGCACTCAGACGTCTTCCCTCCAATCGGCCCTGCCATCATCACTCAGACAAGGGAGGCGCAAGGGCGACATGGGAGCTGCAACGGTCGAGTAGTCTTAAGTCAGGCTTAAAGCATAGTCATGGCTACCGTTACCTGTAACTACTGTAGTTGTGGCTATCAACACTTGTAACTGCCGTAGTTATAACCATTAAACCACCCTTGTAACGTCGGAGTAAAGAGGCCGCGACGCACTCTATATAAGCCACCCTCCTCCTCCTTGGCAAGGGTTCAACTACATTGTAATCACCCTTAAGAAAAAACAAGCCTCTGAGAACGAGACGTAGAGATGTTACCTTCTAAGAGAGGGACTGTACACTTATTATTTGTTGTTGAAGTTGCCCTAAATGCCCTCAACTTTACACCAACTGTACCACGTACTGTTTTGGTGACGACTGACCGGCTGAACCCAACCGCATAGTTGGCGCACCGCCACCGTCCGTCCTCTCCAAACCTCCCGGTTCGCAACCTCCGTCGGCGCGCGCGCCGGTGACACCGCCCTTCCTGACTACATCTATCTTCCTTCCATCGCCGGTGGCGGCAGCCCCGATCGCATCGCATGACCAGGAGCCACACCCCGAAATCCCTCGCCGTCCTGCTCCGTGCCAGGATGCACCCGGACTCTATCCCCTCGCCGCCGCCCGCTCCGTCACCCCCCGCCAGCCCCGAGCCCGACCCCAGTGCCCGGCCCGCCGCCGCCTCCTCCGTCCGCCACTGGCTCCACGCCTCAATCGGCGCGGCCTCCCCGCCTCCCGCCGCCCTCGAGTGCTTCTCCGACGGGTACCGCTCCCTCGACCGAGGCGGCCGCCACGAGATCCTCCGATCCCTCGCCACAGACTACGACGTGCCCCGCGCGCGGGTTCGCGACCTCATGCGCCAGTACGTGAGCGTCTCTGCCACCGGGGAGGGTGGGGGCGAGCAGCCGGGGGCGGAGAGAGAGGAGGGCGGCGCCGCATCGGCTTTGTACCGTATGGAGAGGGGGCTCCGGGACGCGCTCCGGCCCAAGTACGCCGGGTTCCTCGAGGCCATGAACGCGCAGCCTGGCGGGCTCAAGCTCCTGGCGGTCATCCGAGCCGATCTCCTCGCCTTGCTGGGGTGAGATTGGCATTGACATTGACACCTTGCTGTTGCCGTTACTGCCTGATACTGGGGACATTAGGGTGCTTAACCGAGATGTCCCCTTCCTGGTTCTCTGGTCTAATTGAATGCAACGCAGGGAGGAGAATGCTCCAGTGCTGCGTGCATTGGATGGGTACTTGAAGGAGAAGCTCGTGACGTGGCTCAGCCCAGCGGCACTGGCACTCCACCAGATAACCTGGGATGATCCTGCCTCCTTGCTGGAGAAGATTGTGGCTTATGAAGTCTGTGTTTGACTCACCATTAAATTGTTCAATGTGCTCTCTTGTGGTTTTGCTGATGATTTTGTTCTCTTTTTTTTTTCAGGCTGTGCATCCAATCAGGAATCTGATAGACTTGAAGAGAAGGCTGGGTGTGGGCCGACGTTGTTTTGGTTACTTCCATCCTGCGATACCAGGTTAGTTGGGACATTTTGTTTCTGATTGTGATTTTTGCACATTGGGACTATTACTGCTGATGCTACAACTGAAACTTATAAATTTTGACCACGCATGACCAGATGTTGTACCAAGAGTTGATATTTAGGTTGCACAATATCAGTGGTATTGCCTGCACATGTTTGAAATTTTCTTAGGGATAAAATGAACATATTTTCACAGTATTATAAACAGAGTGATTCACAGTTTCTAGGATGATGGTTTTAGATCCCTTAGTAACTTTGGCTGAGTGCTATTACTGTCTTCATTAACACTAGGGGAGCCCCTGATTTTCATCGAAGTTGCTCTCCTCAAAGATATGGCCACATCTATACAGGTTAATATAGTTTGGATGATTTCTTTTAATAAATGGGTGCTCTACTCTACTTCTTTGCACCTTATGTTCTCTTGTCATATCAGGAAGTTTTGTTGGATGTCCCTCCAATCGCTGAATGTGAAGCTAAATGTGCACTGTTTTACTCAATATCGTCAACCCAGGTAAACAAAGTTTTTAAGGATTATAAATACCAAGGGAAGTATTGTGCTAGCTTGAGTGACAAACTCGCACCTACGAACTGATTGTCTATTGCTGTTGTCAGCCAGGCTTATCAGGTATTAATCTGGGAAAGTTTCTACTCAAGCGTGTCATTGACATGTTGAGAAAAGATATGCCTTCCGTACAGGTACTGCTTCTAATATCTCGATCATTGTTGTCTGGAAATGCAATAAACTGCATGCTTCTCTGGGTGTAGCGTCAATTATAAATGCATAATTCATCATGCGAAGAAAGTTTATTATAGCTATGTTTACTGATACATCTAATTTTATGTATTTATTTGTTGGTATTTTTTTTACAGATTTTTGCTACTCTTAGCCCGATACCTGGTTTCATGCAATGGCTTCTCGCTAAGTTGGCCTCTCAAATAAAATTAGCAGAGACAGAGATGCAAGAGGGCAATTTGATAGAAGGTGCTAGTTCTACTTTCAGAGAATCCATCCTTTTCCCGGAGGAAGAGAAGATGATACACAGTGCCATGTATGTTCCATTTAAGAAAAAAAATGGCGAATTTCACTTGACCCAGTTTCACCTTCTAAGGCTTCTATACATGTAGCCTTTTCTGAAATACTTTATTTTGTTCTTTTGGGAAGTTAGTGCCCATGATCTTTGTACTTTCTTTCATATACTTTGAATTGCTGAAGAAAGTGGGTATCTTAATTTTAAAATTCTGCTGTGAATATTTAGGCTATTCATTTTAAAAATGAATAGGGTAAAGGATCACTTCTTGATTTATTGTCATTTGTGCTCTTACTGTTACTGCAGCGATCAAATCAACGGTAAACAAGGAATTGAACTTTTGCAAGATATACTGAAATCAAGTCAATGGGTAAAGTCTGACAAATTATCTGCTGCGCTGAAATCTCCTCTTATGCGTTTGTGTACAAGGTATGTAAAAAGACACATTGGAATTTGGGAATGTTACCAACGATTGGAGTTTAACACTATTCATTCTCTGAATGGATGGAACATTATATGTTATCAATTGCAGAAGCTGACAGCCTTCTCATATGGTGTATAGGTATCTTACCAGAGAGAAAATACGAGGAAAAGCTCTAGATGCTGTTGCTAATTTTCACTTGCAAAATGGAGCAGTAAGATACCCACTGTCACCCCATTCAGTTTTAACTTTCAATATTGATCCTGAGTATTGGATGTGGCTGTGCTGGGCTCAGACTTAAGAAACCAGATTGTTTTTTCTTTGGTCTTCTACCTGAAATTAAAATTCCAATGCTTGTCCCAGAACCACGTTGTAATTTCGTTTTCTAACGTGATGTACTGTTGCGTTTCTCCCTATGAACTTTGGGCTTAATTATATTGAGTTTCAAGGAGTAGCTGTTTGAAACAATTCAGTGGGCATTACATAACAGCTGAACACCACTTTTATTTTGTGGTAGATGGTTGAGAGATTAAACTGGATGGCCGACCAATCCGAGAAGGGCATTGAACAAAGTGGAGGTATCATGGTCAATTATCTGTACAGGTATGCTTTTAGCCTTTTATCAAAACAAAACGTCAATCTGGATACCTTTGGATGGCTTTCACGGAGACTAGCTTCTCTAACACTATCAATATTTTCAGGTTGGAGAATATAGAAGAATATGCATCGTCTTATTCGGCTACAGGGATTATCCGTACGTCACCTAGCCTCTCCTAACATGTTGAGGTTAGCTCTGTGCTTGGCTGGTATGAGATTTTACACCTTATGCTATGACATGACGTTTTTCCTCTGCTGTACTTCAGTGTTATTACCGGTGTTTCACCAATTTTTCATTCTATCTTCAGTATCCTTACTGAGATATTCTGGAACAGCCACATATATATGAAACGGAGATGCAGTTGCTTCACATCAACACGTTGTATCTGTGTGTGATACACTCAATGAAGATGATTTACGGCGGAAGTATCTGACTCCTCTTCTGCGGTTTATTGTGGACATTCAAGGCACATGTTTAGTTTGGTAGTGGCTGTTCCTTCCGTATACTACCTTCTAAAAGCCTAGAGGAGATATGAATTGATGACTCTGGCTAGCTCTTCATCCCTTCCGCTTTGGGAATCGTAGCAGAAAATACAACATGTATTTATATCTTGCACATGAACATGCAAAGGAACAGACACTGCAAATTATTGTAAGACCATTTTTTTTCTGTACAATGTATAACATATATCACATCTGTTATTTGTGGAGCAAAATCTGATAGGCCGCAGGGTAGTGGTTGACCTTATTCTTGCTATGTAACCGCACAAGCTGTTTTCTTTTTGGAATTCTAGATGAGTTTTTTTATGCACTGTCTGATCTGGAATGCGCGAAGATTTGTGCTGTGCTGTTGGGCGACCCATTATCTGTTTTGTGTGTGGCTATGGACTGAGCTTGTATTTTTTGTTGTTGTGTCTAATTCTTTTTGCAGTGTGGTCTGTTTTTATTTTTTGTTTGTACGAGGAACAAAAGTATGTGATCTCATTGTTTTTTCTTACTTTTTATGACACATATACCCATAAATGTGCTAGCTGCATGCCTTCTACCACTAGACAAGTAACTGTAAACGTTGTAACCCAACTGCAATTGTATGGTCATAAAACGACTGCAATAGGAGTCGGGATAGGGTGCGAACTCAACTCGGGTCGTGAGGGGGGGGGGGGGGGGGGGGGGTTTGTTGGGTAGTTGCATGGTCAACCATCAGACATGCAACTACAAACACTGTAACTCGACTGCAATTGCACGAGCACAACTGGTGTCGAGAGGGGAGTTGTTGGGGCCGATTGTCCACCACTACATATGCAACTGCAAATGTTGTAACCTGACTGCAAGGGCACAAAGCAATTGCAAATGGGGTCTGAAGGGGAGTTATCGGGGCCAATTGCTTGTCCACCATGAGACATGCAATTGCAAGCATTGTAACCTGACTGCAACTGCATGGACACGAAGCGATTGTAATTGGGGTCGGGAGTGGAGTTGTCAGGATTAGTTGCATGTCCACCACCAGACACACAACTTCAAGTATTGTAACACGACAATTGCACTGACACAAAGCGACTGCAGCTGGGGTCAAACTTTCACACTAGTCACATGTGCGCAAGTTGCATGTGACGCACCCATGCACAATTCACCCATCACAACACGTTTGCAACTGGTGTCGACCTGTTTTTTTCCTACTAGTTGCACATGTGCTAGTTGCATGCGACACATCCTTGCGCAATTGCAATTGTTGCAACACGTATGCAATTGGTGTTGGCCTGATTTCCCCCTACTAATCACATGTGCATGAGTTGCACATGACGCGTTCGTGCACAATTGCAAGCGTGTAACTAGGCAAAGACAAAAACCCGAACTGACAACCGCAACTAAGAAACAACCCAATGACCCATGGAAATATCAAACGGAGTGAAAACAACATGTGGACGTAAGGTGAATGATACATAGTTATTTCTCAGCTAGATAGGATCCATTTGTCGTATGATTTGGTAAGAATCACCATGACTTATCATCTATTTTATTAATAGATGACTCGTTGCGTCCTTGACGCAAAGAACGATGGTAGCCAAGCAATCTATGAACAACATGTTTTATGAATGATCCATAACTGGGCAAAAACCAAATGCAACTGACAAGTTAGGTAAACTATTTGAATGGTGTTTTCTTATCTGCAAATGATTATGTTCGTATTGCATTTGTATTTGCCTTGTATTTACAAATGACAAATAACGATGACCATTGCCCATGGCTTTCTTTGGTGATACATAAGTCATTTGCTTAAGCAGGTGAATGGAATCTTAGGTTTATTTCATGCCCGAGCCTTCTTTTTTTTGAAATTGTGAAAATAATCGTGAGTTTAAATGGGATTGTCACCCGCCAAAAGTTGGGATTGTCACCCTCCAAAAGTATGTTATCGATCTAGTATGTGGACGAAGCTGCACCTCGGGATGCGCGTGTGGCTTTATTCATTGGAGGGGGTCAAAGCGAAATGGTTTACCGCAATAACCAATGAACATAAGTGAAAGCTCCTTGTCTGCCGTTACATAGACACTCAACAAGAACATTGAGCTCCACCGTAGATCCTTCGCCGCTCGATCTCACCGCCATGGATCCACCCCATCGCCATAGAGCCCTCGACACCTACCATCACCCCTTCCGTCATCGCCTTGCCCCCGCCACTGTAAATGGAGCCGTTTGATATTCTATCGATCTGATCGATCGCACCGGAGGAGCTACACTACTTGTAGCTGAAGTTGTGGAGGGAGCGAGCGACGGAGACGGAGCCGGTCGACACGCTACCAATCAGAAGATATTTTTTTATTACCATAAGAATTCATATAAGAGTTTTGAGGATACAGTCTAGCACAATTATTAGCAAAATTGTTCCTATAAGTATTGTTATTGAAATTGTTTCTATTTATGAAGTTCACGTCCACTTGATCATTATTTTGTTCAACAAGTGCAGCAATAGAAACATCTTTAGGATAATAAGGAGCATGTTTATAAGCAAGCATAGACACAAGCATATTGATCTTTTCAATAAGACAAGAGATCTCTTCAACAAAATTTATCTTCTTACTTGTTGGAGCCTTTAGTGTGCCATTGGGTGTAGTTTGATGTCATCTCATTAAGAAGCTTTGTAGCATTCCCCAAGGTTACAGCCATAAAGGTGCCACCTGCAGTCAAGTCTAACAGATTTCTTGACATAAAGTTAAGGCTAACATAGAAACTTTACAGAAGCATCCACTCACTTAAACCATGTGTAGTACAATTCTTAGTCATTGTTTTTAGTCTTTCCCGCGCATGGGTTACATGATCATGCTCAAGTTGTTTAAAATTCATGATAAGATTCCTTAGTTGAATAATTTTAGTAGGAGTATAATATTTACCAATGAATACATCCTTACATTTATTCCAAGAATCAATATTATTCTTAGGCAGAGATAACAACCATGCTTTATCCTAGCTCTTAAAAAGAGCGAAAAAAGATTCAACTTGACAATATAAGCTTGTACTTCTTTATATTTTTGCATAACACATAGCTGAACAAAATTATTTAAATGAAAAGCAGCATCTTCACTAGAAGAACCAAAGAATTGTTCTTTCATTACCAAGTTCTACAAAACATGCTTAATTTCATAATATTCGGTACTAGTGGTTGGTGGAGCAATAGGCGTGGTAATGAAATCATCATTATTACTACTTGTGAAGTCATAAAGTTTGGTGTTTTGAGCAAATTAGACATGATTTCAAGCCTAAGTAACAACTTGCTGGGATTTAAATATTTTTGTGTTTTTTGAGTTTTTTAGAAACCACAAAAGGAAGAAAACAACTAAACAAAGTAACTAAGCAAGATAGATAACAATGAAATAAATACAATGAGTGTAGGACCTATGGTAGTGATCAAAGACTCCCTGTCAACAGCGTCAGAAAAGCCTTGCATCCTCTAATCTAGGTAGGTGTTGGGCCCCCAAGTGCAAAGGTTTGTAGGGGAGCTTGATATCCACCAATTATCAATACCTGCACACACAAATACAAACTTGCCTCGTCCCCCAACAAAACTAGTAAGATTGTTAGTCTTGCTACCCTTGCCAGTTACGGGGATTAAAACAACTTGTGTTTGGAAGTATTGATTGTAGCAAAAGAAATACAAGCAAAGAATTGTAAGAGTCTTTGATCGAGATTGAAAGCAATAGGGATGAATGGGATGGGGCCCAATAGTTTCACTAGTGGAATCTCTCCAATAAAATATAACTTGGTGCGGTGAACAAATTACAGTTGTATCAATTAAGTTGTAGCTCAGTATGAATCTATATGGCATAATTCCATATAGGCATCACGTCCAAATATTTGTAGACCATTATCCAACTGCATCTATAGCTAATGCTCCACCCTAGACCGCTATCCAACATGCATCTCAAATTGTTAAGTAAAATAGAGTATTACATTAACTATGATGACATGACGTAGATAGTATATTATCTTCACCCCACGTTCAAAGAAGCAAATATCTTTTTATTCTTAGTGGCAACAACATACACGCATTTTCTGAAGGAAATATGCCCTAGAGGCAATAATAAAGTTGTTATTTATATTTCTTCATCGTGATAAATGTTTATTATTCATGCTAGAATTGAAGGAAATATGCCCTAGAGGCAATAATAAAGTTCTTATTTATATTTCCTTATATCATGATAAATGTTTATTATTCATGCTAGAATTGTATTAACCGGAAACTTAATACATGTGTGAATACATAGACAAACAGAGTGTCCCTAGTATGCCTCTACTAGACTAGCTCGTTAATCAAAGATGGTTAATTTTCCTAGCCATAGACATGTGTTGTCATTTGATGAACGGGATCACATCATTAGAGAATGATGTGATGGACAAGACCCATCCGTTAGCTTAGCACTACGATCGTTTAGTTTATTGCTATTGCTTTCTTCATGACTTATACATGTTCCTATGACTATGAGATTATGCAACTCCCGAATACTGGAGGAACACTTAGTGTGCTATCAAACGTCACAATGTAACTGGGTGATTATAAAGATGCTCTACAGGTGTCTCCGATGGTGTTTGTTGAGTTGGCATAGATCGAGATTAGGATTTGTCACTCCGATTGTCGGAGAGGTATCTCTGGGCCCTCTCGGTAATGCACATCACTATAAGTGTTGCAAGCAATGTGACTAATGAGTTAGTTGCGGGATGATGCATTACGGAACGAGTAAAGAGACTTGCCGATAACGAGATTGAACTAGGTATGATGATACCGATGATCGAATCTCGGGTAAGTAACATACCGACGACAAAGGGAACATGTTGTTGTGCGGTTTGACCGATAAAGATCTTCGTAGAATATGTAGGAACCAATATGAGCATCCAGGTTCCGCTATTGGTTATTGATAAGAGAGGTGTCTCGGTCATGTCTACATAGTGCTCGAACCCGTAGGGTCCGCACGCTTAACATTCGATGACGATTGGTATTATGAGTTTATGTGATTTGATGTACCGAAGGTTGTTCGGAGTTCTTGATGAGATCACGGACATGACGAGGAGTCTCGAAATGGTTGAGACATAAAGATTGATATATTGGACCATGTTATTCAGACACCGGAAGTGTTCCGGAGAGTTTCGGATAAAACCGGCCTGAGTGCCGGAAGGGGTTACCGGAACCCCGGGAGAACTAATGGGCCTATATGGGCCTTAGTGGGAAGAGAGGAAGGGCCAGGAGGGGCTGGCCGCGCCCCCCCTTGGGTCCGAATTGGACTAGGGGAAGGGGGCGACGCCACCCTTTCCTTCCCTTCCCCCTTTCTCCCTTTTGGTGGATTCCTACTAGGACTTGGAGTCCTAGTAGGATTCCCCTCTTGGGGAGTGCCCTAGGGGCGGACCGGCCCTCCCCTCCTCTCTCCTTTATATACGGGGGAGGGGGGCACCCCATAGACACACAAGTTGATCTTTAGCCGTGTGCGGTGCCCCCCTCAACAGTTTTCCACCTCGGTCATATTGTCGTAGTGCTTAGGCGAAGCCCTACGTCGGTAACTTCATCATCACCGTCACCACGCCGTCATGCTGGCGAAACTCTCCCTCAGCCTCAGCTAGATCTAGAGTTCGAGGGACGTCACCAAGCTGAACGTGTGCAGATTGAGGAGGTTCCCTGCGTTCGGTACTTGATTGGTTGGATCGCGAAGACGTTCGACTACATCAACCGCGTTACTAAACGCTTCCGCTTTCGGTCTACGAGGGTACATGGACACACTCTCCCTACTCGTTGCTATGCTTCTCCTAGATAGATCTTGCGTGATCGTAGGATTTTTTTGAAATACTACGTTCCTCAGCAGTGGCATCCAAGCCAGGTCTATGCGTAGATGTTATATGCACGAGGAGAACACAAAGAGTTGTGGGCGATAATAGTTATACTGCTTACCAGCATGTCATACTTTGATTCAGCGGTATTGTTGGATGAAGCGGCCCAGACCGACATTACATGACCGCGTTCATGAGACCGGTTCTACCGACGTGCTTCGCACACAGGTGGCTAGTGGGTGTCTGTTTCTCCAACTTTAGTTGAATCGAGTGTGACTACACCCGGTCCTTGTTGAAGGTTAAAACAACACACTTGACAAAAAATCATTGTGGTTTTGATGCGTAGGTAAGAACGGTTCTTGCTAAGCCCGTAGCAGCCACGTAAAATTTGCAACAACAAAGTAGAGGACGTCTAACTTGTTTTTGCAGGGCTTGCTGTGATGTGATATGGTCAAGACGTGATGATATATAAATTGTTGTATGAGATGATCATGTTTTGTAACAGTTATCGGCAACTGGCAGGAGCCATATGGTTGTCGCTTTATTGTATGAAATGCAATCGCCATGTAATTTCTTTACTTTATCACTAAGCGGTAGCAATAGTCGTAGAAGCAATAGTTGGCGAAGACGACAACGATGCTTCGATGGAGATCAAGGTGTTAAGCCGGTGACGATGGTGATCATGACGGTGCTTTGGAGATGGAGATCAAAGGCAGAAGATGATGATGGCCATATCATATCACTTATATTGATTGCATGTGATGTTTATCCTTTATGCATCTTATTTTGCTTAGTATGGCAGTAGCATTATAAGATGATCTCTCACTAAATTTCAAGGTACAAGTGTTCTCCCTGAGTATGCACCGTTGCGACAGTTCATCGTCCGACACACCATGTGATGATCGGGTGTGATAAGCTCTATGTTCACATACAACGGGTGCAAGCCAGTTTTGCACACGCAGAATACTCGGGTTAAACTTGACGAGTCTAGCATATGCAGATATGGCCTCGGAACACTGAGACCGAAAGGTCGAGCGTGAATCATATAGTAGATATGATCGACATAGTGATGTTCACCATTGAAAACTACTCCATCTCACGTGATGATCGGACATGGTTTAGTTGATATGGATCACGTGATCACTTAGATGATTAGAGGGATGTCTATCTAAGTGGGAGTTCTTAAGTATTATGATTAATTGAACTTTAATTTATCATGAACTTAGTAGCTGATAGTATTTTGCATGTCTACGTTGTTGTAGATAAATGGCCCGTGCTACTGTTCCGTTGAATTTTAATGTTTTCCTAGAGAAATCTAAGTTGAAACATGATGGTAGCAACTACACGGACTGGGTCCATAACTTGAGGATTATCCTCATTGCTGCACAGAAGAATTACGTCTTGGAAGCACCGCTAGGTGTACCACCCGCGCCGGCAATTGCAGAAATTGTAAATGCCTGACAATCGCGTGTTGATGACTACTCGATAGTTCAGTGTGCCATGCTTTACGGCTTAGAACCGGGACTTCAACAAAGTTTTGAAAGTCATGGAGCATATGAGATGTTCCAGGAGTTGAGGTTAATATTTCAAGAAAATGCCCGGATTGAGAGATATGAAGTCTCCAATAAGTTCTACAGTTGCAAAATGGAAGAGAATAGTTTTGTCAGTGAACATATACTCAGAATGTCTGGGTACCACAATCACTTGACTCAGCTGGGAGTTAATCTTCCGGTTGATAGTGTCATTGAAAGAGTTCTTCAATCACTGCCACCAAGCTACAAAAGCTTCGTGATGAACTATAACATGCAAGGGATGGATAAGACAATTCCTGAGCTCTTCGCAATGCTAAAGGCTGCGGAGGTAGAAATCAAGAAGGAGCATCAAGTGTTGATGGTCAACAAGACCACCAGTTTCAAGAAGAAGGGCAAAGGGAAGAAGGGGAACTTCAAGAAGAACGGAAAGCAAGTTGTTGCTCAAGTGAAGAAGCCCAAGTCTGGACCTAAGCCTGAGACTGAGTGCTTCTACTTCAAAGGGACTGGTCACTGGAAGCGGAACTACCCCAAGTATTTGGCGGATAAGAAGGATGGCAAAGTGAAAGGTATATTTGATATACATGTTATTGATGTGTACCTTACTAATGCTCGTAGTAGCGCCTGGGTATTTGATACTGGTTCTATTGCTCATATTTGCAACTCGAAACAGGGGCTACGGATTAAGCGAAGATTGGCTAAGGACGAGGTGACGATGCGCGTGGGAAATGGTTCCAAAGTCGATGTGATCACCGTGGGCACGCTACCTCTACATCTAACTTTGGGATTAGTTTTAGACCTGAATGATTGTTATTTGGTGCCAGTGTTAAGCATGAACATTATATCTGGATCTTGTTTGATGCGAGACGGTTATTCATTTAAATCAGAGAATAATGGTTGTTCTATTTATATGAGTAATATCTTCTATGGTCATGCACCCTTGATGAGTGGTCTATTTTTACTAAATCACGATAGTAGTGATACACATATTCATAGTATTGAAGCCAAAATATATAAGTTTAATAATGATAGCGCAACTTATTTGTGGCACTACCGTTTATGTCATATTGGTGTAAAGCGCATGAAGAAACTCCATGCAGATGGGCTTTTGGAATCACTTGATTATGAATCACTTGATGCTTGCGAACCATGCCTCATGGGCAAGATGACTAAGACTCCGTTCTCCGGAACAATGGAGCGAGCAACACACTTATTGGAAATAATACATATTGATGTATGTGGTCCGATGAGTGTTGATGCTCGCGGCGGGTATCGTTATATTCTGACCTTCACAGATGATTTAAGCAGATATGGGTATATCTACTTGATGAAACATAAGTCTGAAACATTTGAAAAGTTGAAAGAATTTCAGAGTGAAGTGGAAAATCATCGTAACAAGAAAAAAAATAAAGTTTCTATGATCTGATCATGGAGGTGAATATTTGAGTTACGAGTTTGGTCTTCATTTGAAACAATGCGGAATAGTTTCGCAACTCACGCCACCCGGAACACCACAGCGTAATGGTGTGTCCGAACATCATAATCGTACTTTATTAGATATGGTGCGATCTATGATGCCTCTTACTGATTTACCGCTATCATTTTGGGGTTATGCTTTAGAGACGGCTGCATTCACGTTAAATAGGGCACCATCTAAATCCGTCTAGACGACACCATTTGAACCGTGGTTTGGCAAAAAACCCAAGTTGTCATTTCTTAAAGTTTGGGGCTGCAATGCTTATGTGAAAAAGCTTCAACCTGATAAGCTCGAACCCAAATCGGAGAAATGTGTCTTCATAGGACACCCAAAGGAGACTGTTGGGTACGCCTTCTATCATAGATCCGAAGGCAAGATATTCGTTGCTAAGAATGGATCCTTTCTAGAGAAGGAGTTTCTCTCGAAAGAAGTGAGTGGGAGGAAAGTAGAACTTGATGAGTTAACTGTACCCGCTCCCTTATTGGAAAGTAGTTCATCACAGAAATCAGTTCCAGTGATTCCTACACCAATTAGTGAGGAAGCTAATGATGATGATCATGAAACTTCTGATCAAGTTACTACCGAACCTCGTAGGTCAACCAGAGTAAGATCCACACCAGAGTGGTACGGTCATCCTATTCTGGAAGTCATGTTACTTGACCATGACGAACCTACGAACTATGAGGAAGCAATGATGAGCCCAGATTCCGCAAAATGGCTTGAGGCCATGAAATCTGAGATGGGATCCATGTATGAGAACAAAGTGTGGACTTTGGTTGACTTGCCCGATGATCGGCAAGCCATAGAAAATAAATGGATCTTCAAGAAGAAGACTGACGCAGACGGTAATGTTACTGTCTACAATGCTCGACTTGTTGCAAAAGGTTTTCGACAAGTTCAAGGAGTTGACTACGATGAGACCTTCTCACCCGTAGCGATGCTTAAGTCTGTCCGAATCATGTTAGCAATTTCCGCATTTTATGATTATGAAATTTGGCAAATGGATGTCAAAATTGCATTCCTTAATGGATATCTTAAAGAAGAGTTGTATATGATGCAACCAGAAGGTTTTGTCGATCCAAAAGGTGCTAACAAAGTGTGCAAGCTCCAACGATCCATTTATGGACTGGTGCAAGCCTCTTGGAGTTGGAATATACGCTTTGATAGTGTGATAAAAGCATATGGTTTTATACAGACTTTTGGAGAAGCTTGTATTTACAAGAAAGTGAGTGGGAGCTGTGTAGCATTTCTGATTTATATGTAGATGACATATTATTGATCGGAAATGATACTGAATTTCTGAATAGCATAAAAGGATACTTGAATAAGAATTTTTCAATGAAAGACCTCGGTGAAGCTGCTTATATATTGGGCATCAAGATCTATAGAGATAGATCAAACGCTTAATTGGACTTTCACAAAGCACATACCTTGATAAAGTTTTGAAGAAGTTCAAAATGGATCAAGCAAAGAAAGGGTTCTTGCCTGTGTTACAAGGTGTGAAGTTGAGTCAGACTCAATGCCCGACGACTGCAGAAGATAGAGAGAGAATGAAAGTCATTCCCTATGCTTCAGCCATAGGATCTATCATGTATGCAATGTTGTGTACCAGACCTGATGTGTGCCTTGCTATTAGTTTAGCAGGGAGGTACCAAAGTAATCCAGGAGTGGATCACTGGATAGCGGTCAAGAACATCCTGAAATACCTGAAAAGGACTAAGGATATGTTTCTCATTTATGGAGGTGACAAAGAGCTCGTCGTAAATGGTTACGTCGATGCAAGCTTTGACACTAATCCGGATAACTCTAAGTCACAAACCGGATACATATTTATATTGAATGGTGGAGCTGTCGGTTGCTGTAGTTCTAAGCAGAGCGTCGTGGCAGGATCTACGTGTGAAGAGGAGTACATAGCTGCTTCGGAAGCAGCAAATGAAGGAGTCTGGATGAAGGAGTTCATATCCGATCTAGTTATCATACCTAGTGCATCAGGTCCAATGAAAATCTTTTGTGACAATACAGGTGCAATTGCCTTGGCAAAGGAATACATATTTCACAAGAGAACCAAGCACATCAAGAGACGCTTCAATTCCATCCGCGATCAAGTCAAGGAGGGAGACATAGAAATTTGCAAGATACATACGGACCTTAATGTTGCAGACCCGTTGACTAAGCCTCTCTCACGAGCAAAACATGATCAGCACCAAGACTCCATGGGTGTTAGAATCATTACTATGTAATCTAGATTATTGGCTCTAGTGCAAGTGGGAGACTGAAGGAAATATGCCCTAGAGGCAATAATAAAGTTGTTATTTATATTTCCTTATATCATGATAAATGTTTATTATTCATGCTAGAATTGTATTAACCAGAAACTTAATACATGTGTGAATACATAGACAAACAGAGTGTCCCTAGTATGCCTCTACTAGACTAGCTCGTAAATCAAAGATGGTTAAGTTTCCTAGCCATAGACATGTGTTGTCATTTGATGAACGGGATCACATCATTAGAGAATGATGTGATGGACAAGACCCATCCATTAGCTTAGCACTATGATCGTTTAGTTTATTGCTATTGCTTTCTTCATGACTTATACATGTTCCTATGACTATGAAATTATGCAACTCCCGAATACCAGAAGAACACTTAGTGTGCTATCAAACGTCACAATGTAACTGGGTGATTATAAAGATGCTCTACAGGTGTCTCCGATGGTGTTTGTTGGGTTGGCATAGATCAAGATTAGGATTTGTCACTCCGATTATCGGAGAGGTATATCTGGGCCCTCTCGGTAATGCACATCACTATAAGCCTTGCAAGCAATGTGACTAATGAGTTAGTTACATACCGATGACGATTAAAGAGACTTGCCGGTAACGATTAGGTATGATGATACCGACGATCGAATCTCGGGAAAGTAACATACCGATGACAAAGGGAATGGCGTATGTTGTCATTGCGGCTTGACCGATAAAGATCTTCGTAGAATATGTAGGAACCAATATGAGCATCCAGGCTCCGCTATTGATTATTGACCAGAGAGGTGTCTCGGTCTTGTCTACATAGTTGTCGAACCCGTAGGGTCCGCACGCTTAGCGTTCGATGATAATTGGTATTATGAGTTTATGTGATTTGATGTACCGAAGGTTGTTCGGAGTTCCAGATGAGATCAAGGACATGACGAGGAGTCTCGAAATGGTCAAGACATAAAGATTTATATATTGGACAATGTTACTCGGACACCAGAAGTGTTCCGGAGAGTTTCGGATAAAGCTGGAGTGCCGGAAGGGGTTGCCGGAACCCCGGGAGAACTAATGGGCCTCTATGGGCCTTAGTGGGAAGAGAGGAAGGGCCAGGAGGGGCTAGCCCCCTGGGTCCCAATTGGACTAGGGGAAGGGGGCGGCACCCCCTTTCCTTCCCTTCCCTTCCCCCTCTTCCTTCCTTCCCCCTATCTCCCTTTTGGTGGATTCCTACTAGGAATTGGAGTCCTAGTAGCTAGGATTCCCCTCTTGGGGCGCGCCCTAGGGGCCGGCCGGCCTTTCCCTCCTCTTTCCTTTATATACGGGGGAGGGGGCACCCCATAGACACACCAGTTGATCTTTAGCCGTGTGCGGTGCCCCCCTCCACAGTTTTCCACCTCGGTCATATTGCCGTAGTGCTTAGGCGAAGCCCTGCGTCGATAACTTCATCATCACCGTCACCATGCCATTGTGCTGGGAAACTCTCCCTCGGCCTCAGCTGGATCTAGAGTTCGAGGGACGTCACCGAGCTGAAGGTGTGCAGATCGCGGAGGTGCCGTGCGTTCGGTACTTGATCGGTTGGATCGCGAAAACGTTTGACTACATCAACCGCGTTACTAAACGCTTCCGCTTTCGGTCTACGAGGGTACGTGGACACACTCTCCACGCTCGTTGCTATGCTTCTCCTAGATAGATCTTGCGTGATCGTATGATTTTTTTTTAAATACTATGTTCCTCAACAAGAATTGTATTAACCGGAAACTTGATACATGTGTGGATACATAGGCACAACATCGTGTCCCTAGTAAGCCTCTACTAGACTAGCTCGTTGATCAAAGATGGTTAAGTTTCCTAACCATAGACATGTGTTGTAATTTGATGAACGGGATCACATCATTAGGCAAATGATGTGATGGACAAGACCCATCTGTTAGCTTAGCATATTGATCGTTCAATTTTATTGCTATTGCTTTCTTCATGTCAAATACATATTCCTTCGACTATGAGATTATGCAACTCCCGGTGACCAGAGGAATACCTTGTGTGCTATCAAACGTCACAATGTAACTGGGTGATTATAAAGATGCTCTACAGGTATCTCCGAAGGTGTTTGTTGGGTTGGCATAGATCGAGATTAGGATTTGTCACTTCGAGTATCGGAGAGGTATCTCTGGGCCCTCTCGGTAATGCACATCATAATAAGCCTTGCAAGCAATGTGACTAATGAGTTAGTTGCGGGATGATGTATTACGAAGTGAGTAAAGAGACTTGGCGGTAACGAGATTGAACTAGGTATGAAGATACCGAGATCGAATCTCGGGCAAGTAACATACCGATGACAAAGGGAATAACGTATGTTGTCATTACGGTACGACCGATAAAGATCTGCGTAGAATATGTGGGAACCAATATGAGCATCCAGGTTCCGCTATTGGTTATTAACCATAGAGGTGTCTTGGTCATGTCTACATAGTTCTCGGACCCGTAGGGTCCGCACGCTTAACGTTTGATGACGATTTTGTATTATATGAGTTATGTGATTTGGTGACCGAATGTTGTTCGGAGCCCCGGATGAGATCACAGACATGACGAGGAGTCTCGAAATGGTCGAGAGGTAAAGATTCATATATTGTACGATGATATTCGGACACCGGAAGTGTTCCGGGGGTATCGGGTACATATCGGGTCACCGGAAGCGGTTCCGGGCATCGCCCCGGCAACTACATGGGCCTAATGGGCCAAGAAGGGGACAGAACAGGCCCTAGGGTGCTGGTGCGCCCCATGTAGGCTGAAATAAGGGGGAAGGAAAGAGGGGAAGAGAGAAAGGAAGGGGAGCAATTCGGCCTCACCCTTCCTTCTCTCCTCCCTCCTCCTTCCTCCCCCCTCCGGATGAATATGGAAGGGGGCGGCGAATTGGGTGGCACCCAAGTAGGATTCCTCCTACTTGGGCTGCCCTCTTGGCTACCTCTCCTCCCCTCCAACCTATATATATGAGGGGGTCACCGCTAGAAGATACAACAACGATTGTTAGCCGTGTGCGGCGCCCCCCCCCCACGGTTTACACATCAGGTCATATTGTCGAAGTGCTTAGGTGAAGCCCTACGCGGATCACTTCACCATCACAGTCACCGCGCCGTCATGCTGACGAAACTCTCCCTAGACACTTTGCTGGATCAAGATTTCGAGGGACGTCATTGAGCTGAACGTGTGCAGAACTCGGAGGTGCCGTACGTTCGGTGCTTGATCGGTCGGAACGAGAAGTTCGACTACATCAACCGCGTTGTCAAACGCTTCCGCTTTCGGTCTACGAGGGTACGTAGACAAACTCTCCCCCTCTCGTTGCTATGCATCTCCTAGATAGATCTTGCATGGACGTAGGATTTTTTTTGAATTTTCATGCTACATTTCCCAACAGTGGCATCCGAGCCAGGTCTATGCGTAGATGATATGCATGAGTAGAACACAAAGAGTTGTGGGCGGTGATCGTCATACTGGTTACCACCAATGTCTTATTTTGATTCGGCGGTATTGTTGGATGAAGCGGCCCGGACCAACCTTACATGACCACGGTCATGAGACCGGTTCCACCGACAAACATGCAACTAGTTTTGCATAACAGTGACTGGCGGGTGTCTGTTTCTCCAACTTTAGTTGAATTGGATTTGACTGCAGACGGTCCTTGTTGAAGGTTAAAACAGCAAACTTGATAAATCACCGTTGTGGTTTTGATGCATAGGTAAGAACGGTTCTTACTAGAAGCCCGTAGCAGCCACGTAAAACTTGCGACAACGAAGTAGAGGACGTCTAACTTGTTTTTGCAGGGCATGTTGTGATGTGATATGGCCAAGACATGATGTGATATACATTATTGTATGAGATGATCATGTTTTGTAAAAGTTATCAGCAACTGGCACGAGCCTTATGGTTGTCGCTTTTATTGTATGAAATGCAAACGCCATGTAATTGTTGGGGAACGTAGCATGCAATTTCAAAAGTTTGCTACGCTCACGCAAGATCTATCTAGGAGATGCATAGCAACGAGAGGGGGAGAGTGTGTCCACGTACCCTCGTAGACCGAAAGCGGAAGCGTTAGGTTAACGCAGTTGATGTAGTCGAACGTAATCACGATCCAACCGATCTAGTACCGAACGTATGGCACGTCTGAGTTCAACACACGTTCAGCTCGATGACATCCCTCGAACTCTTGATCTAGCAGAGGGTCGAGGGAGATTTCCATCAGCACGACGGCATGGGGACGGTGATGGTGATGTGATACGCGCAGGGCTTCACCTAAGCACTACGTGAATATGACCGGAGGAGTAAACCATGGAGGGAGACGCCGCACACGGCTTGGAACAATTGATGTGTCTCCAAGGGGTGCCCTGCCCATGTATATAAAGGAGGGAGAGGGAGGAGGCCGGCCCTAGGGGGCGCGCCATAAGGGGGGAGTCCTACTAGGACTCCTAGTCCTAGTAGGATTCGGCCCCCCTTCTTTTCCTTCTCATGGAGGTGGAAAGGGGGAAGGAGAGGGAGTAGGAGAAGGAAAGGGGGGTGGCACCCCCTTTCCCTAAACGAATTCGGCCTCCTCCCTCGTGGGGGGCGCACCAGCCCCTTGTGGGCTGGTTAGCCTCCCTCGTATGGCCCATATGGCCCATATCTTTCCCCGGGGGGTTCCGGTAACCCCTCCGGTACTCCGGTATGTACCCGATACACTCCGGAACCCTTCCAGTGTCCGGATACTACCTTCCAATATATCAATCTTTACCTCTCGACCATTTCGAGACTCCTCATCATGTCCGTGATCTCATTCGGGACTCTGAACAAACTTCGGTCACCAAAACACATAACTCAGAATACAAATCGTCATCGAACGTTAAGCGTGCGGATCCTACGGGTTCGAGAACTATGTAGACATGACCGAGACACATCTCTAGTCAATAACTAATAGCGGAACCTGGGTGCTCATATTGGTTCCTATATATTCTACGAAGATATTTATCGGTCAAACTGCAATAACAACATACGTTATTCCCTTTGTCATCGGTATGTTACTTGCCCGAGATTCGATCGTCGGTATCATCAGACCTAGTTCAATCTCGTTACCGGCAAGTCTCTTTTCTCGTTCCGTAATGCATCATCCCGCAACTAACTCATTAGTCACATTGCTTGCAAGGCTTATAGTGATGTGCATTACTGAGAGGGCCCAGAGATACCTCTCCGATACTCGGAGTGACAAATCCTAATCTTGATCTATGCCAACCCAACAAACACCTTCGGAGACACCTGTAGAGCATCTTTATAATCACCCAGTTACATTGTGACGTTTGATAGCACACAAGGTGTTCCTCCGGTATTCGGGAGTTGTATAATCTCATAGTCAAAGGAATATGTATAAGTCATGAAGAAAGTAATAGCAATAAAACTTAACGATCATTATGCTAAGCTAACGGATGTGTCTTGTCCATCACATCATTCTCTAATGATGTGATCCTGTTCATCAAATGACAACACATGTCTATGGTTAGGAAACTTAACCATCTTTGATTAACGAGGTAGTCTAGTAGAGGCATACTAGGGACACTCTGTTGTGTCTATGTATTCACACATGTACTAAGTTTCAAGTTTATACAATTCTAGCATGAATAATAAGCATTTATCATGATATAAGGAAATATAAATAACAACTTTATTATTGACTCTAGGGCATATTTCCTTTAGTAATTGCTTTACTTTATCACTATGCGTTAGCGGTAGTTGTAGAAGCAATAGTTGGCGAGACGACCACGACGCTGCAATGGAGATCAAGGTGTCAAGCCGGTGACGATGGAGATCAAGACGGTGCTTTGGAGATAGAGATCAAAGGCACAAGATGATGATGGCCATATCATGTCACATATTTTGATTGTGTGTGATGTTTATCTTTTATGCATCTTATTTTGCTTAGTACGGCGGTAGCATTATAAGATGATCCCTCACTAAAATTTCAAGGTATAAGTGTTCTCCCTGAGTATGCACAGTTGCTACAGTTCTTCGTTTCGAGACACCACGTGATGATCGGGTGTGATAGACTCTACGTTCACATACAACGGGTGCAAGACAGTTTTGCACATGCGGAATACTCAGGTTAAACTTGACGGGCCTGGCATGTACAGACATGCCCTCAGAACACTGGAGATCGAAAGGTCGAACGTGAATCATATAGTAGATATGATCAACATAAAGATGTTCACCATTGATGACTACTCCATCTCACATGATGATCGGACATGGTTTAGTTGATTTGGATCACATATCATTTAAATGACTTGAGGGATGTCTATATAAGTGGGAGTTCTTATGTAATTTGATTAATTGAACTTAATTTATCATGAACTTAGTCCTGATAGTATTTGCATATCTATGTTGTAGATCAATAGCTTGTGTATAGATCCCCTTTTTTATTTTCGATATGTTCCTAGAGAAAACTAAGTTGAAAGCTGATAGTAGCAATGATGCGGACTGGGTCCGTGATCTGAGGATTATCCTCGTTGCTGCACAGAAGAATTATGTCCTTGATGCACCGCTAGGTGACAGACCTATTGCAAGAGCAGAAGCAGATGTTATGAACGTTTGACAAGCTCAGTATGATGACTACTTGATAGTTTAGTGCACCATGCTTTACGGTTTAGAACCAGGACTTCAAAAATGTTTTGAACACCACGGAGCATATAAGATGTTCCAAGGTTGAAATTGATATTTCAGACTCATGCCCATGTCGAGAGGTATGAGACCTTTGACAAGTACTTTGCCTACAAGATGGAGGAGAATGGCTCAACCAGTGAGCATGTACTCAGAATGTCTGGGTAGTGCAATTGCTTGAATCAACTGGGAGTTAATCTTCCAGATAAGATAGTGATTGACAGAGTTCTCTAGTCACTATCACCAAGCTACTAGAACTTCGTGATGAACTATAATATGCAAGGGATGACGAAAACGATTCCCGAGCTCTTTGCGATGCTGAAATCGGCGAAGGTAGAAATCAAGAAATAGCATCAAGTATTGATGGTTAACAAGACCACTAGTTTCAAGAAAAATGGCAAGGGAAAGAAAGGGAATTTCAAGAAGAATGGAAAGCAAGTTGCCACTCCCATGAAGAAGCCCAAAGCTAGACCCAAGCTTGAAACTAAGTGCTTCTACTGCAAAGGAAATGGTCACTAGAAGCAGAACTACCCCAAATACTTGGCAGATAAGAAGGATGGCAAAGTGAACAAAGGTATATATGATATACATGTTATTGATGTGTAATTTACTAGTGTTCATAGCAACCCTTGGGTATTTGATACCGGTTCAGTTGCTGAGTTTAGTAACTCGAAACAAGAGTTGCAGAATGAACAGAGACTAGTTAAGAGTGAAGTGACGATGTGTGTTGGAACTGATTCCAAGGTTGATACGATCACCGTCGCACACTCTCTCTACCTTCGGGATTAGTGTTGAACCTAAAATAAATGTTATTTGGCGTTTGCGTTATGCATGAATATGATTAGATCATGTTTATTGCAATAAGTTTATTCATTTAAGTTAGAGAATAATTGTTTTTCTATTTACATGAATAAAACCTTCTATGGTCATACACCCAAGGTGAATGGTTTATTGAATATTGGTCGTAGTGATACATATATTCATAATATTGATGCCAAAAGATGCAAAGTTGATAATGATAGTGCAACATATTTGTGGCACTGCCGTTTAGGTCATATTGGTGTAAAGCGCATGAAGAAAATCCATGCAGATGGACTCTTGGAATCACTTGATTATGAATCATTTGATACTTGCGAACCATGCCTCATGGGTAAGATGACTAAAACTCCGTTCTCCTAAACAATGGAGCAAGCTAATGACTTATTGGAAATAATACATACTGATGTATGCGGTCCGATGAATGTTGAGGCTCGCAGGGGGTATCATTATTTACTGACCTTCACAGATGATTTAAGAATATATGGGTATATCTACTTAATGAAACACAAGTATGAAACATTTGAAAAGTCCAAACAATTTCAGAGTGAAGTGGAGAATCATCGTAACAAGAAAATAAAGTTTCTATGATCTGATCGCGGAGGCAAATATTTGAGTTACGAGTTTGGCCTTCATTTGAAACAACGTGGAATAGTTTCACAACTCACGCCACCAGGAACACCACAGCGTAATGGTTTATCCGAATGTCATAACTGTACTTTATTAGATATGGTGCGATCTATGATGTCTCTTACCGATTTACCACTATCGTTTTGGTGTTATGCATTAGAGACAGCTGCATTCACTTTAAATTGGGCACCATCTAAATCTGTTGAGACGACACCATATGAACTATGGTTTGGCAAGAAACCTAAACTATTGTTTCTTAAAGTTTGGGGTTGCAATCACTACAAAAAAAGACACATCCGTGACAATTTGGGCCGAACGAATTTTTTTCTGTCATACTTATGACACTTCTATGACGATAATTGTGACAAAACCCGGTATCATCATAGATGTGGTGGGGTCCTACTTCTATGACAAAATCATGACAGAAAATGGGCTTTCCATCCTGGGCAGGCCAGAGACGCAGCTGCATGACATTCTTTGGGCCGTCCATGACGGAAAAACCGTGGTAGAAGCGAGGGCGAGGAAAATATCAGGGTGTTCCTGGTTACGGTGGGTGGTCGGGGCCGAGCGATGCGCGTTTCTCTCGTACACGCACGCGCGTGGGTGCGAGGCGTTGGGCTCTAACTGAACCCGAGCGAGGCGTTGTGCTCTAACTGAACCCGAGCGATTGCACTGCAGGCTACACGTTACTGAACCCGAGCGATCGATCGATGGCTGTTAACTGAACCCGATCGAGCTACCTTCGCTACTGCTGCTAACTGAAGCCGATCGATGCTGCCTCTGGATGAACAGTGAGCGTTGCTGGGGGGGGGGGTTTGGATGAATAGTTCCAGGTGGGGGTGGATGAACAGGACCCCGTGGAGGGCTGGATTAACAGGACCACCCCGTGGAGGGCAGGATGAACAATAGACGGTGGAGGGCTGGATGAACAGTAGCCCATGGAGGGGTGGTTAAACAAGAGCCCGTGGAGAGGGCTGGTTGAACAGTAGCCGGTGGAGTAGCGCGCGGTGGAGGCTGGATGAACAGGAGCCCGTGGATGAACAGTCGCAGGTGGAGGCTGGAGGAGGTCGACGGTGGATGAACAGTAGCCCGTGGAGGCTGGAGGGGGTCGACGATGGAGATGAACAGTATCCCGTGGAGTCCCGTTTTGCGGTACGCCACACCCCTCCCGATGAACAGGACCCCCGTTTCGACTGTAGCGCTCCAACACAAGTCCGTTTCCTCCGTTTTGCGGTACGCCACACCCCTCCCGATCAACAGGACCCCCGTTTCGATCGTAGGAGGTCCGTTTCCTCCGTTTTGCAGTACGCCAGACCCCTCCCGATGAACAGGATCCCGTTTCGAACATGGCCGGTTGAACACAAGGCCGTTTCCTCTGTTCTGCGGTACGCCAGGCCTCGTTTTCATCGGCTGTTCCGTCCAAGCCGTCCCGATGAACACGACGACGCATTCCATTCCGACCCAGCCTGTTGGCTCCCCAGGAACACGACGACGATGCTGTTTCTCCGTTCTGACCCAGCCATGTACACGAGCCCTGGCCATACGTATGCGCGAGTAGGCGTTCGAGACCCTGCCCGTATGTACGTACGTGGCCGTATTTTCTTTCTTGCACACTGGCCGCTGAACGTACGTGTACATGCTACGTGCGCGCCTCTACTATGACACGTGCGCGCCTCTACATCGACCAGTATGTACGTACACGTTTGCGATCAGAATGACAATGCTACGTACGCTTCGACCAGGTGGGTCCCGACTGTCAGGCACTTCCTTGCGTGCGAAGATGTAGCTGGTGGGTCCCAACAGTCAGGGGGGCGAATCATTTTTTTGCCCGGACGCACTTTCTTGCGTGCGAAGATGTAGCTGGTGGGTCCCAGCAGTCAGGGGGAAACTTTTTTTTGCGAAATACGGTGGCCCGTCCGGTGGGTCCCCGCTGTCAGGTGGAGGAATAATTATTTTGCGCGTAATAAGGAGGCACTTCCTTGCTGCGGCCGTGGACCCAGCTGTCAGCCTCTCCATGTACAGTCCACGTCCGATGGAAGCCGTTCCTTGACCACGTTGACCATGCCGCGCCGAGAGCACCAGGGCGGTGGACGACGGCGAGGCCTAGGAAGGGGACAACGCGGAGCCGGGGAAGACGCGGCAGTGGAAGCCCGCGCGGAGAGGAGTACGAGGGTTTACTGGTTCGGCTGCGGTGTGAGGCTGCCGTCGCCGCAGAATAACAGGGGGTGTGGGTGAGTGGAGGGATGGCCTGGCCAGCGGTGGGAGTAGTAATACAATAGCTTCAATTCAACATTTATTTAAAATAGTACCAATACAAGTAGCACAACATCTCAAAACACACTGCACGATCATGTGGATGAAGGCAAGTACCAACCTGTCATGACGCACACAAGATCAGGTACGAATCTGCCAACACGAATAGGAAATCCAATCTCGTTTTGTGCAGTTACTCTGAAATCAAGTAAAGTCGCCGGTGTGACATTTAAGTTTTCTATAGCAACAAGTTGAATAGATATCCTTGATTTAACAGAGGCAAAAAGGAAACAATTAGTGCCAATAAAGGAGGATAAAACATGCGTCCACAAAAAGAAGCATCTACCTTATCTTGATGGAAAACAAAGTATAGGACAGTAGTATTTCTAAAACGGTTGCATTAACAGAGAAATTCTCTTAAAATACTTCAGAAACATTTATTTAAAACAGTGCCAATACAGAGACATTTATTTAAAACAGTACCAATACAGAAACATTTATTTAAAATAGTTCAGAAACAGAGAAATTCTCTTAACACAGAGACATTTATTTAAAATAGTTTCAATACAAGTAGCACAACATCTCAAAACACACTGCACGATCATGTGGATGGGACATGGGACATGCCAGCACCATGTGCGTCCACAGGTATAAATGGGTGATGCAGAGTATGTAGCCAAGCAGCATATCTGCCTTAGTCCCATATTTGTTCTCTTTGAAACTTTTTCCGATGTGAGGGCAGCAAATCTAGTCCTGCACAAACTACCCGACCCCCCAGTTTCTTTCCCTTTTCAACAAAGAGTTTGGTTCCTTACAGATGTGTGTACTGGGTTACCCCCTTTTTCCCTTTTCGACCAACAAAGCGGCTGGATAGCTAGTCTATACTACTTTCCCTTCCTCCTTTCCTCATTGAACCACGTCCTAGATTCATGCTCCACCCCACCGCACCCTTCTTTCCTCTTTGAACCAAGACCTAGATTCGACTACAGAATCAAAAAAGATCAGCATGCAGCTAGACCAATGACGGTTTCAAAGAAACTTATACCTTAGGGTCGTCGGGATATGGCAAGGCGTGCGGCGGGAGGTTGGATTTGCCCATACTACGTACGGTAGCGAGGAAGAAGGGGTCGGTGGCCCTCCCGCACAGGCGCTGGGTGAAAGAGAAAAGCACAGCTGGTAGTGGATTGCCTCCCTCGCCGAAGGCGATAGAGTGAACGCTGCACCTCCTCCCCTTCCCGGTGCGATGGGATCCGGACGCCTCCTTCGCCAACTGTGAGGGGGTGAGAGAGACAGAGGCCACAACACAGTCTTGTTTAGATCTGGTGAAGAGGGTGAGAGACAGTGAATATAGCAAACCCTAGCAAAGGAACGCTGAGCCTCCAGCGTGTATATATATGTAGTGCGGCGAGAGTGTGGAGAGTGCAAACCCTAGCGAACAAGCGCTGAGGCTCCAACTTATATATATATCATAGTACGGACTGAGCTCCGGTGCCTTAACCGCACCTGCTTTTGGTTGTATGACAGGTGGGCCAGCCACATTTTGGGCCCACCTGTCATAAACCCAAAGGCAGGTGCACTAAAGTCAATGAAGTTGCGTCCATATAGTACTCGTGTATACGACTAATATATAGTGGAGTGGTTTTCTTATTCTCTCCATAACAATCATTTTAAATTGTGTAAGTACGAAACGAAACTCTTTATTTAACGTACCAGTGAAGAAAACTACTACTCCCTCTGTTCTAAATATTTGTCTTTCTAGAGATTTCAACAAATGACTACATACGGAGCAAAATGTGTGAATCTACACTGTAAAAAATGTCTATATACATCCGTATGTGGTAGTCCATTGCAAACCACTTGAAAGATAAATATTTAGGAATGGAGGGAGTACTTTCGATGAACTAACGATCCACGCGTCCTGGTCGCACTTCCTGTCCTTCACGTGCGGTACACTACCCTCCCTTAAGTGAACAACCACACATGCGCCAAATTATCGGAAACGTGTGAGAGTGTGTACAAATAAAGAATTTTAATTTCAATTATCGGAAAGGTTTGAGAGTATGTACAGTTTGCCCTCTCTAATAATTATGGTTTGTTGTGTTCGGCCTAAACTTGGTCAAACTTTACAAAGTTTGACTTCAATCAAATCTAATATGCGGAGTAAATAAAAATGGAGGGCTACTACGTCCATCCGAGTTTTTAGTCCACACCATTTTTTAAATCAAAGTTAATAGCTGGACAAATAAAATTACAGGGGAGCTGGAGACAAAGTTGTGAGAAGGCTTAGAAATCAATACAAAAGTTATGCTCTTAGTACCAACGTCGATCCTTCTTCGAGGAAACATTTGGTTCATAGCCAATTGTGTGATAAAATTGCACCAACGTGAAAGACGACTGCATCTCCAACGCAACCAAGGTGAACTGACGAAGGATATCATCTTTGTGGGTAACAAGCAAAGAGCACTGATGGAAGACAGCTTGTTTTTCATTGAAAATCGATCAGCTTCACCAGCCGACGCAACCATGAGGCGCAACCATGAGCATCGATAGGTCATCATGGTGATGATGTTGGAAATATGCCCTAGAGGCAATAATAAAATGGTTATTATTGTATTTCCTTGTTCATGATAATTGTCTATTGTTCATGCTATAATTGTATTAACTGGAAACCGTATTACATGTGTGAATACTTAGACCACAACATGTCCCTAGTAAGCCTCTAGTTGACTAGCTCGTTGATCAATATATGGTTATGGTTTCCTGACCATGGACATTGGATGTCATTGATAACGGGATCACATCATTAGGAGAATGATGTGATGGACAAGACCCAATCCTAAGCATAGCACAAGATTGTGTAGTTCGTTTGCTAAGAGCTTTTCTAATGTCAAGTATCGTTTCCTTAGACCATGAGATTGTGCAACTCCCGGATACTGTAGGAATGCTTTGGGTGTACCAAACGTCACAACGTAACTGGGTGGCTATAAAGGTGCACTACAGGTATCTCCGAAAGTGTTTGTTGGGTTGGCACGAATCGAGACTGGGATTTGTCACTCCGTATGGCGGAGAGGTATCTCTGGGCCCACTCGGTAATGCATCATCCTAATGAGCTCAATGTGACTAATGAGTTAGCCACGGGATCATGCGTTACGGAACGAGTAAAGAGACTTGCCGGTAACGAGATTGAACGAGGTATTGGGATACCGACGATCGAATCTCGGGCAAGTAACATACCGATAGACAAAGGGAATTGTATACGGGATTGATTGAATCCCCGACATCGTGGTTCATCCGATGAGATCATCGTGGAACATGTGGGAGCCAATATGGGTATCCAGATCCCGCTATTTGTTATTGGCCGGAGAGGTGTCTCGGTCATGTCTGCATGGTTCCTGAACCCGTAGGGTCTACACACTTAAGGTTCGGTGACGCTAGAGTTGTTATGGGAAATAGTATGTGGTTACCGAAGGTTGTTCGGAGTCCCGGATGAGATCCCGGACGTGACGAGGAACTCCGGAGTGGTCCGGAGGTGAAGATCGATATATTGGACGAAGGGTATTGGAGTCCGGAATTGTTCTGGGAGTACCGGGTGACGACCAGCGTGACCGAAAGGTGTTTCGGAGGCCCCGACAAGCGTTGGGGTCCCTTATGGGCCAAGGGGAGGGGGCACACCAGCGCACTAAGGGGCTGTGTGCCCCTCCCAACCCCTCTCACGTAACGTGGAGAGGTGGGGGTGCCTCCCCTAGGGCAGCCACCCCTCCCGGCTTGGGGGGCAAGTTTCCCAGGGGTGGGGCGCCCAAACCCATCTAGGGTTTCCCCTGTGGCCGCCGCCCCTCCCCTAGGGAACCCTAGGGCGCCTCCTCCACCCCCTTCCCCCTATATATAGTGAGGGAGAGAGAGGGCAGCCGCACCCCTTGCCTGGCGCAGCCCTCTCCTTCCCCAACTCCTCCTCCTCCGTAGTGCTTAGCGAAGCTCTGCCGGAGAACCACGAGCTCCATCGCCACCACGCCGTCGTGCTGCTGGAAAATTTTGAATTATTGCTACGTTCCCCAACAGATGCATCATCCATTTGGCATCAAGTTTGGGTGAGACACCTATGAAGTTCGACAAATCCTCACTGTGGTCTGTTTCTTCTCAGTAGTCAAGCTCAAGGAAGGAACAACCACGTGGCAGAGGACAGTGAGGCGGAACAACAATGGCCATCCAATTTTGTGCAGTTCCACTAAAATTGAGGAAGACATGCCCGGGTATGGAGATACGCATCGGTGTTTTGAAAAATATAAAAAAGGGATATAGTGTTGTTACTTTGTTTTACAAGATTAACAACGACATCTCAATTGTCAATAAGAATTATGAAAAGTACACCAACAAATAGAAGCATCATGATTATCTTGTCGGGAACTAAACTAGGATACCCAAGAAAAAAAGCATTTCTTCATTTAACCAATGATAGTATTAGATTAGCAGCAGCAATAGGAGCATATGGACAATGACCGCACAACCACCATGTACTTTTTGTCGAAACAACATGTATACCTCCACCGAGGCATAAATCAGGACAACTTTTCGAGTGGCATTTCCTCTATAATAGTAGGTGATGTTGGACCAGCCGACGAACCCTAGCTACTATACATGGGGAGCTGGGGGTAGTCGCATAGAAGAAAACCCGCATGCAGCGACCTGGGGAGTTGGACCAGTACAAGAAGTTATACCTCAGGTGGGCGAGATGTCGCTTAGGCGGGTGGGCGGGATCTGCCCACACGACGGCAGTGAACAAGGGCGCGGAGGAGCTTCGTACGCGCCAGCGCCGGCTCCAAGAGGACGGTGCGCATCGGCTTCCTCCATTGCCGATGGCGACAACGTCAACGCTGCACCTCCTCACCTCCCGCAGTGGACGGGATTCGGCCGGATCTGTGACCACCGGTGAGGAGAGAGATAGTGTGGACACTGTCATCTTGTTTTAATATGTAGAGGGTGAGAGAGCGAGACGCGAGAAACTCTATCAAACAAGAGGCTATAATGGAGTAAAACAATCTCTCCATAGCAGTGGTTTTAAATAGAATACGTGCGTTCCCGGAAAAAAGAAACGAAAACTGGCGGACAATTTTTTAACGTACCAAGAAAGAAAACTCGATCAAAAACACGCCCCCGCTTCCATGTCGCGAGAGTCGTCGCGCACACACACATAGACATAGACATGAATATCCGTGTTTACGTAAAATTCCATTTCCATCTCCATCTCCAATCATATTTGTCCAACTGGCACATTATTTATGTTGTTAATTATATACGCGGCAATATTAACGTACAACATATCTTGTTTGCGGGCGTCCGGACCGCTGCCACGGCCGCTCCTGACCAACCCAAACCCTCTTCATCACCCGCGCGTGCTTCCCGCTCGAAACGGTCAGTGACGCATTCATGCCCGGCCAGAGCGGACGCGACCTCTCACTGGCGCCGGCATTGAAGCGGTGCGCCGGCCGAGAGAGCATCGTCCGCGCCGCTTCCTGGTGCACGCGACTGCTCCGCGTTCAAAGGTCGCAATAGCCGGCCACAACATGCATGTAAAAAGTTCTTGGGAGTCCGTGCTACAGCTAGCTGTCCTCCCCCAACTCGTCAATCTCTTCCAGTAGTACTAGTACTCCATGGCGCGATCCATCGACAAGCAGGTGGGAAAGTTATCGTATACTCAGTTTGCGGTGAGTGGCATGCGGAGCGACCGTCTGGGGTCAAGCCGTGGAGGAGGGTGAGACACGAACGCGACAGACGTGATTTAAACGTCGGTTTTGCTCGATGGCGCGATCCAACGAAACGAAACGTTGGTTTCTCTCCGTTTCCATTTTTTCTCCAGAAAAACGGAAACTTTCCACTCTATTTTCATTCCTACTCCAAGGTTGCCCCGTTACAACATTCCATCAAATACAAAGGAAAACTAACACGCATGCTAATGCATCTCAATGATTCACAGATCATAGCCAATATTTACTTCACAACTAAAGACAAAAGTTGTGAGAGCGTGTACGAAAGAAAAACTACTAATGGGGTCACCACGACTTAAACCCTAAACATGATTTAATTTCCTGGCCAGGTAGAACCTATCGAAGGAAAGACGGCTGGCACCCTCGGATCATACGATGCTTTTGTGCAGTTCCACTAAAATCAAGTTGAGCATCCCTGATGGCAAAGATATTGAAGAAGTGTGATTAGGATAATAGTATCGACACTAATTCATGAGACATAAACTCATCACAAGTAGAAGCCGGTAGAAGTAGAGAAAGATCGACATGGAGATGGAGCTACGTGGGGAGCTGCTGCAGTGGAGCAAGCCGGCTCCAAAAGGAAGATGGACTACCTGGGACGTCGGGCTGTAGCTAGAAGGGCGGTTGGGACGCGGCATCGTTCCATACCGCGGTGACCCCCGATTGGGACGCACCGACTGTGGATTTTCTCCCTCGCTGATGTCGACCGCGTCTACGCAGAACATTGTTCCCTTCCCCCGGCTGCGGGATCAGGCCGGATATGTTACCAGCGGTGTGGCCACCGTCGTTCTATGCTTGTGAAGAGAGCAACCCAAGCAAGCAGGCTTGTAGCTTAGGCTCCTGCTAGTGTATATATAGTGATTTTCTTTTTCTCTCCATATCAACCATTTTATATTGCATACGTGTCATTGAAGAGTGAAATGATGGTTGCTTCTTCCGACTAACTTACTGTGTGATTTGACTGCTCCTTTAGTGGCCCCTACACGTACTCCCCCTACGTGTATGCAACAGTCACACGTACACATGGACGCAAAAACGCGCGCGACGCCTAATGCATGCATGTCCGAGCACACGACGGAACACACACGGTCACGCTCAAGTTCTCAACCTGCACGTGCATGCACACACATACTCAACCAGGGTGAGCTAGTGACCGTATAAACACCGAAAAATGTATATATTGAGCACAATGAGCATATTATGAAGTCCACTGACAGTATTTTTACAAATATACAGTGACAGACAACGTTTGAAATTAAGCCATATTAACCGGAGAGGAGGCAGTATGGACTAGCATTACTTTGCTGTGTCCCGTCAACTTGCCGAACGAGGAGAAGCTTGCAGGACAGGAGAAGCTTGCACGCTGTGGCTCGCAGGAGAAGGAGAAACTTTTGACTAATGCAAGCTGTCCTTCGCTCAGGCGGTGGACGTGCAACAATTAATTCGGTGTCAGATTGCCAGAAGCATACACTATACTAGTAGTACTATTATTGTTGCACTTCCCGAAGAGGCGAACAGCCAAGCGCAAAGTTTACTAGTACTAGTACTACTACTATAGTCTATAGAGGTAGTACTAGGAACCGGATGGAGGAGCGTCTGCACTATTATTATATTTTTAAAATGTGATAAAGCAATCTTCAACACATTTGGTTCTCTTCGAGGGTTCTCGCATGTGATAATGGAAGTTGATTGCATGGAACACTCGCCACAATTCTCGCTTAATTCAGGCTCATATCTTGTTACAAATAGGAGCGCTCAGTAATATTTCCTCTTTTTTGTTATTCAGCATGTAAACAGGTCAGCAAACCTTGCGGCGCATCTTTGTGCGAACCGTGCTTGCTGCACTTTGAATGTGGCCGAGAGCTGGCTTGATGAAACACCTCGCTTCCTACTTCTTTTTTTGCGGGGTACCTCGCTTCCTAGTGACCAGTGTCTTGGCTGATCGTCCTAAGAATGCTTATATATGAATAAAGCTCTCTCATTTACCCGCAAAAAAGATTAAGCCATATTAACCGGAAAGGAGGGAGTATGGACTAGCACTACTTGTTGGTGTGTCCCGTCAACTCGCAGAACGAGGAGAAGCTTGCAGGACAAGGTGAAGCTCGCTTACGCCTTTTGACTAATGCAACGTACCCTCGCCCAGGCGGTGGACATGCATCAGTTCATTCGGTGTCAGATTGCCAGAGGCATACACTGTAGTACCGAACATGCGGAGTACCATCATTGTTCGACTTCACGAAGAGGCGAAGAGCCAAGCGCAAGGTTTAGTAGTACGAGTAGTACTACTACTAGAACCGCATGGTGGAGCCTCTGTACTCTTATTTTTCTTAATCTCTGATAAAGTACACATTTATTCCGGAGAAGGGCGGAAAACGGCAGCCCAACATGTAATGATGATATCGATCAACCATGCTCGAATATATCTTGGCCTCCGTGCGAGCCCGTCTGTGTGTTCTCGCTCCTCGTCTCTCTCAAGGAACGGCGGGTTGGCCATTTTGCCGTCAATTGAGATCGGTTTGCTCACACTCCGGTCCCACATGTCAGTGATATGCCAAGAGGAGGTGCGTTGACCGACTGGCCATACGCGTACTTGGTTTTGCACCTTCATACTACTCCTCCCTCCGTCACAGTTTACAGGGCGCGCTTCATTATGATGCATTTCTCTCAATGCATTTCCACCACCAGAGAGACTTTAGACGCGTTTGGTTTAATGCTCAATTAATTAGGGCGTGGTAACCGCAATTTTCTCTCGATGTAGTACTACGGAGTGGAGTAAGTGCATGCATGTGTGTACCCGGGGTGGAAGCACTGCATGCATGTGTGTACGCATTATTTCCTCTAGTAATAGACGCCGTGCTATAACTACCAATGCTATTTTTCAGGCCGATCGCTAGTCGCCTTGGTCCCAGAGATTTTCTCTTTTTCTGAAGCGCGCTCTATAAACAGTGACGGATGGAGTAGTATGAGCGGATTCAAAGAAGAGCGTATTGATGGTTGCTTCTTCCGAGCAACTTACAGTGGGAAAGGTGGGGCTTATGATTTGACTGCTCATTACTCACTATTAATGCGGCGCAACGACCGGTCTGAGTCTCCCATGCGGCTGTGCACTACCCCCTCGGTTCTTAAATATACTCCGGAGTATTTGTCTTTCTAGAGATTTCAACGAGTGACTACTCAAATATTTGTCTTTTTAGAGATTCAAATGGACTACTACATACGGATGTATATAGACATATTTTAGAGTGTAGATTCACTCATTTTGCTCCGTATGTAGTCACTTGTTGAAATCTCTAGAAAGACAAATATTTAGGAACGGAGGGAGTACACATACGAAGCAAAATGAGTGAATCTACACTCTAAAATATGCCCATTTGAAATTTGTAAAAAGACAAATATTTAGGAACGAAGGAGTATAATTTTGTGCATGGCACATGGACCCGGATGCCGAAGAGGCTTCTGGCAATGCTATCAAGCTTCCAGCATTTGTTTACATAATTGACGTACTATACAAATAATTTTCCAGCGACATGAAATTGTACAATGGTGTGAGCTTTCAGCTTTTGTTTCGTGTGTCTTGCCATCGATGCTCTTTCGGAAACAATAAAAAACTAACTTCCTTGCTAATCAGAGCTAATATTTACATCACAACTGAAGACAAAGTTGTGAGAAGGTGTTAAATTAAAATTGATCCATGCTTTCATTGGCAGCAACGTCCCCCCAGCTCTGTCTAAATCAACAAGGCATGTTGGGAAAAAAGTAGCTGTCTGGAGCATGCAACATTCCGATCATTTTGTGCAGTTCCACTAAAATAGAGCTGAGCGTCCCTGTTCCAAAGATATTAAGTGTGATTACGATAATAGAGGACTGCTGATGAAACAATAAACACACAAATAGAAGCCGGTCACCTTTGCAGTCTCTCTTAAGACTAACTAGTTGGAGAAGATTAGGCTCGGAGTTGGATGAGGAGGATAGAGCAAAACCAATCTCCCTTTGTGCAGTCGCACTGAAATGTAGAGACGTTGCCCGTGTGACATTTTGGTAGAACTGCACAAAACACTCTTAAGAAAAAAGTGATTTGTGCAGTTCACCAAAAGGTCGCAATAGCAACGAGGTGAAATGGATAGCCCTGTTTGCAAAAAAGAGGTAGAAAGGAAACAATTACTGGCCAATAACAGTTGATGACACATGCGACGACAAAAAAGAAGCATATTCCTTGTCCTAAGGGAAGATAACAACACGGTTGTGTTTGTCTAAAACGGTGTGAGGACGAGATTGCAATATGGAAAGTACGCCGGACGAGCTACGTTTTGGGCAAAGAACTATGGAAGATCCACATGCAGCGACGTGGGAAGACGGGCAGTGGAGCAAGGCCGGAGGGGATACCTGGAGGTCGTCGGGATGTAACTAGGTGAGCGGCGGCGGGCGGAATCTGCCCATACTGCGGCAGCGAGCAGGTGGCGTAGGCCCTACCACGCCGGAGCTTGGTCAGAGAGAACGGCGTGTACCGCAGATCGGGACGTGCTGCCTCGGCGCCGTCGAACGGAGAAACGATGCACGTCCTCCCTTTCCGCCGGCGGACGGGATGCAGCCGGATCAGTGACCAACGGTGAGAGAGAGAGAGGCCACCGCAGCCTTGTGTGAGATACTCTGAAGAGAGACAAACCAGGCAGGCAGGCTCCATTGTATATAGTGGAGCGGACTACCTTTTCTCCATAAAATCGTTTTATATTCTGTGTACGTGCCATTGAGCGATATAACTTTATTTAAAAATAACGTGCCAACGCATCAAGTCGAACTTTGTTTCGTGCACGCGTGGTACACGACCTCCGTAGGTAAACAACCGCTACACGCGTTCAAATTAGCACGTGGGCTGCCATTTCGTACAGAAATGAGCTCCACCGTGTACCCGCGCGGGTGTGGCTGGGCACGAAGCGTGAGTACGTGCACGGTGCACCTATTCTCTTCTTGTATACGTACACCACCTACGTGGGGTTGTGTGAGAGAGATACAAACGTAGAGAGATATAGTGTGTGGGTTCGTGAGAGTTTTTTGGGGGGGGTGGGGTCAATCAAAAAATGTAACATATGCAATGTGTGTGAAATAGAGTCCTGGATATATCATATATATAGAGGGGGCGATCCACGAGAAGAGAGTGGAGGTATCATCGGCTTGAGGTGTCCATAGAATCGAAGAGAGGGATGATGTGTGTGTGTGTGCGCGCGCGATCGATAAAGAGTGCCATCGAATTTGTGTGTGCCCACGTCAAAGATATAGAGTGGCTGGCCTACTGGAACGTGAGAGGGGACAGTTGCAGTTTGTCTCTGTGGCATGGATACCTACCTACAACACTCGACTATCGGTGTGGGGGGGGGGGAGGGAGGCCTAATTAACCATAGAGGTACAATGGCTGGTATATGTGTGGAGGAGGAGAGAGGCCTACCTCATGTATTAAGGGAGATCGATCTACCTCATGTATTAAGGGAGATCGATCGGCATCCATGCATATGTGTAGGAGAGGAATAAGGTTGGGAGAGAGACAGAGCTAGAGTGTTGGAGGGGGTGGTAGTGGAGTTGCTTCTAACAAATGGTGGGATAGGCTTGCTAGACAACTGGAGGGCACGCCTGCAATATCAATAAGAGAGGGGATGGCTGCTTGTCTGTGCACGTGCGTGTGAGAGACGGGTCAGGAGGCATGCACGAATGATGAGGGGGGGCGATATGGCTGTGGTAAGCAGACATAACTACATAGGAAGATCAATCGTCCTTTGTCAGAGAAAGGAGAGACATAACTTGTGAGGTACGTCGATCGATGGGGGGGAATAGTTAAAGTCGACCTAGGTATATGTTGGGAGATCGATCGGTATACATGCATGTGTGTGTTAGAAGCAAATGAGGCACGGGGAGAAGGATAGAGAGAGAGGGATGCATCTAGGAGGTGGTGCGAGAGTCATACTATATCGAGGGGGAGGAGTGTGCGAGTACGAGATCGATGAAAAGAGTGGTGGGAGTGAGGCATGGACGGTGATAAGAGAAGAGGGGAAGCTTGTGTTTTGTGCTAGGCACACCTGGCTAGAGAGGCATATCGATCGATGTGTGCCGTAAAGAAGGAGCTGGGGGCCTACACACACCGTGGGTGAACGACCTAAAGTGAAAAGACGAATTTGCGCGATGGAGCTAGAGAATGCTGAGGGAGGGTGAGAGGGATGCGGGCGTCTGCATGCACGAGAGAAAGTTAGCGCTAGCTAGCTACAAAGATAAGAGGATTGTGTGGGTGTAAAAGACGAATAGAGATCATACTTCATTATAAAAAGCGAATTCGGATATTTGAAGAATTTATCATAGTGTTTTAAACCGACGCATGTGTGAATATATATAACGGTGATACACATGGTGTGGTTATGAACATGTTATACTACATATAATATATTTTATCTCTACTCTTATAAAAAACGGAGTTGTTGATGATGGTGCCATCCTGCAATATAGGCCGTCCGATTTATATCTGACGGATAGGAAGGAAACTATGGCAATTTTGAAAAAAGATACCCACACCCCTCTCCATATTTGCAAATTAGGCCTCCCCTTGATCATGTTGATGTTCTGTGGAACGCATGGGCATCTTGCTAGTACTACGTATAACATATAGAACATTGATCATAATTTGGGCTAATGTGTGGCTTTTGCAGCTCAGGTCTAAATACTTGTCATAATGTAGGGGGCGGGGCACTATACTATGTGTGATAAACACGGTGTACACGTATGGAACATGGTTTAGATTATGAATATATAGTTAGTACATCAAATGTACTATTATTTGGAATCAACATCAAGTGTATTCAAAAAATAGAATTCGAGTTCATGTAGTACACATAGTTCATATCTATCTCTATAGTAATCATGTGGTGTGTTATTAAGGTAATACACGAATGATGGTTGAAGTTGGCAACAATCATGATTGTAGATTCTTATTGAAATAGAGAAACGAATTCAAATTCAGTTCGAATTGCAGCGGTAGTATAGACATTTGGAATGCACTAAAATGTTGGTATGAGTAGGTTACATGCATTATACAGCAAGCGAAAAAATTTAATTGGACATAACATGGATTCATACTACCGAATAGCATTTAATTGCACTAAATTGTTGGTATGAGTAGCTTTAAATAGCATTTTTATAGTAAAACGGGGCAAGACTCTCTCTTTGTGTGGTGTGAATAGTTTTATTTTTTTCGTTTTCTTTTTGGTTGAGGGAAGTGCGAATTGATTTGGTACGTACAAGTACAATATTACACGTTAGGCTTGTCCCTAAAATTCAACCCGCGCCTTGTTATATCCCGAAAATTCAGATATCGTGCTCCCAAAACTGGCGCCTTCACAACCCGCGCCTTGCTATCCCGAAATTACAACGCGCGCGAAAACTCCCTCCAGCTGCCAAATCCCGACACGCGAAATCCCCCTTCTAACCCTGAGCCGAAAGGGCCGCTAGTTCAAATCGGTGGGGGGTACTTTTGTAACACACCCTACATTTTGGACAAGCGCGTCCCTAAGTCATGGTTCACCCCCTCCCATCGCCTCCTTTTTGCCATTCGAAATCCCAGGCCGCCATAACCTCTCCGCTCCAGCCGCGAAACCCCACCCTCCTCCGTCCGCCACCTCACCGCTGCCCAGCCGGAGCCTCTTCCCCGACGACGTCGTCCACCGCAACAGCTCGACGTCCCTCGTCCACCTCCCCGGATGAGGATCCGTCGTCCATCTCGTCGTCCCGCCGGTTCAGCCGCCCCGTCCTCCACCTCCAAGGAGCTGCTCCGACGATCGCCTCGTCTATCGCGGCTGCTCCATCCCCACAGCGCCGCCTTAACCTGCTCCACCGGAACCGCAGCATCCTCACCGACTCCTCGGACGAAGCCGAGGCCTACTCGGCGCCACCAAAGAGGTTGTACACTCATCGCATCGCACCTTCTCCTTAGCTCGACCTCCCGGCGCCGACGGTGCTCCATCCCGCACCCCCATGGAGCGGCTACCTTGAAGCCGGCGCCGCGGGCGACATCTCCACGGCGGCTCTCCCCCAGTGCGAGGCCCCTTCGGCGGCGGCGTCCATACCAGCCGGATCTGCTGCTGCTGCTCCGGCTCTCGCTCGATCGCTCGCTCGCCCAGCTGCTGCTGCTCCGGCTCTCGCTCGCTCGCTCGCTGCTGCTGCTGCTCTCCCCCTCGCTCGTGCTGCTGCTCTGCTCCGATTTAGCTACACTTCAGTCGACTGAATCGACTTTTGGGTCAGTCGATTTTCAGGGGGTGGGGGGCTCGCCGGAGTTAAGGAAGAACCACCCGCAGCGGGGACGGGGGCTCGCGAGAGAGGTACCCCACTATCTATCTTAGGGTTCAGGGTGGGGGCGGGGGGCCTATAGGGCTGGCCGGGGCGGCGGCGGACCGGCGGTGGGGAGTTGTTTCGGGCGGCGAGGCGGCGCTGGGGCCGGCGGTTCGGCCGGTGGTGGCTGGCGGCTCAGGGGGGTGCAGGTTGAAGATGAACTGCAGGCCCTCCCTAAACTACATGTCAAGTGCCTCTCTGCTACCATTGCGTTCAGTTTCGACAGTAACATTCAGATTCCACAGTAAATTTCAGTTTCGACAGTTAAGTTCAGAGTCAACAGTTTTTACCTCATCTGTTGTAGTCAGGTGGTTTTTGGTGATGTAAATTTTACATCTATTTTACATCATCTATTGGAGATGCTATTAGGATCCCACTTGAGATTGACGATGTCTGTCTTGTGCTGCTTCAGCCTTGACGTCTTACAGCTCACCGGGGCTGCTCCAACGACAGAACGATCCATCACAACAGAGCAGTGCCCTGGACGCCGTCTACAGATTCCTCAGATCTTCCTCCACACCTCCGACAGCCACCTCTGCCTCAACTGCTTCAGCGACCAACCCAATGATGCTGAGGTCGACACGGCTACGGCAAAGAGGTTGTACACTTGTTGCATCACTTATTACTATACATTCATGTCGATCCATTAGGGCTATTTTGGTTCGACGGAAAAACATAGCAATAGGGAATTTTCCAATGGCACTCTACTATTCAATTATTCATGCATTTTGTTGAAAGGAATGAAGCAAAACATCCACCTGGACCTACTTTTCAAAATCCTATGCATGAAAACAAGACCAAGTGCATTAGTGGCAGAATAACATTCTAACTGTACACGCTTTCATATGGTTTCACTTTATTTTGGCCATGTTTCTTTGCATTCCTCTGCTCTTCCAATTCCTGTAAACCAAACACCCAAGTTGACAGAAATCCTGTGTTTACAAATGCTCTGTTTACCATGTGCATTCCTATCCTATTCCGGTGTTTTTCCTATCCCTGCGTTTTTAGAATCATGCAAGCCAAATGAGCCCTTACAGAATTACTTCAGTTACAGGTAGGTGTCGAAGGGAACTTTGTGTGGTTTGTCCTGCTCCTGCCGCGACGTCGTCCACCTCACCTGAGGTGCTCCATCGACAGAAACATCCACCAAACCAGACATCACGACTCCTGACCGTCTTTCGCCGCCTCAGATCTCCTTCCCTGCCGCCGGCACCCACCGCAACGGCATCACCATCATCGACTCAGCAGATGAACCTGAGGAGTACACGGGTCCACAAGAGAGGTCGCACTCTTTTGATTCTGCTTATGTTATGCATTGCTTAAAATTACCTGCTACTTTATCGTCCTGTTCACCTCTTGGACTCCAAGTCAGGTCCAAATTAATGTTCAAACTTGAGTTCTAAATTAGTTGTGGGGCACATATCGAGGAAGCAATGAATAGTATCTCTGTCTAATATCTGGTTCACCTAGGGTATGCCTATGTTGTTCATCTTGGGTGGGAAACAAATAGTAAAGCAATCATCATCTGTCTTTTTATTAAATTAAAGCAATCATCAGCCTGCTATCATTATTTTTGGATCCATCCACTGGTTGTTACCATCACTCTAAATTTCTGCATGCTCTCCTTACATAATCTCACCATATTTTTTTCGTATGCATGTCAGATATTGTACACAGTCATGCTGAACATGTAGAGAAAAAGAGAAGAGTTTTGCGCGGCAATACAATGTCATGCAGACATCGCTCCATGGTGGGTTCAATGGCAAACCCTCCCCACCCCTCTCCAGATTGTAATCCAGAGGAAGATATCTGTTCTGAGGCGGATTCAGACGCCGCTGACCACTCCTATTTACCCCCAAGGTGTTTGCTCTACCTTGGCATGATGATGTTAGTCATATCATGCATATGTTGCCTTGCAGTGCCTACTTTTGACATCATATATGTCATCTGCTTAGTTTAGACATGTTCTGTCGCCACCTGTTTAGTTTCTATATCATATATGGGAATTATGCAGTCTCATGTCTTTTAGCCAGCCATAATATATGTGAAATGTGCAATGCCATCCTGTTTAACCAGGCATCATATATTTGAATGATATCTTGCCCATCCTTTTCTTCATTACATTTCCATTTGTCGACAATGTTTGTACATTAAACTACTCTTCCTGTGAATCAGCCATTTGGGTGGGAGATTGAAAAATCTGGAGTGAAAACAAGGCCTTCAGAGCAGACAGTGCTACCTGTCGAAGCAGATCTCTTGTTGGGTCCCGATAGCTCCTCAGAGATGGATTCAGAGACAGATGACCAGTCCTATTCCCCCACCGAGGTGTATGCTCTAACTTGGCACGGCGTTTTAGTTATTCATCATATCTTTGAATTATGTTATGCTATGCTATCCAGTTTAGATAGACATCATATATGTGAAATTATGTCATGCTATCCGTTTTAGTTAAACAATATACATGTCAACTATTTCATGTCCTCTTTTTTCCACACTATCTATTGCATCTGTCTCTCATACAATGTCTGTACATTCAACTATGTTTCCTGTTTATCAGCCATTTGAATTGGAGCGGGTGATGCCAGCATCTAGCGGACTAAAAACACGGTCTTCAAATAAAACAGTGCTACCTCTTGGTGGAGATAGCACCCCGGTTGTACATGCACGAGAACCAGCCCTACCACACATAACCCAAACTCTCGCAGATTGTACCCCTACTGCGATGGACAGAGAACCAGCTTCACCCAATCTAACCCCAACCCCAGCAGATAGTAACCCAGTTCCTGTTGACACAGCACCATCTCCACCACAGAGCTCCCAAACAAGAGCAGTTAGTAAGGCAGCTCCAGTGCCCAAAGGGCCAGTACTACCACGGCGAACCCCAACTCCACCAGTTAGTACGCCTATTCCTGTGGAGGAAGCACAACCAGCTAGTCGTACTTTAGCATCTATCGCATTTGATGTTGTTAAATCGTATGTGCGTATCTTCCCATCTTGGAAATATTATACTGAAGATGAAGGAAAATGCCAGTTGCAGGTGTTTGTCCAGGAGTTATGTGTAAGTAATGTTATTCATGGCAATTACTTTGCTTTGTCCCATACATCCTACCTCCATGATGGTTATAATACAGCAAATTTTCCCATTTTTCTCTATAGAGAAGGACCGATTTGGAAACTCAGGATGAGGTAACCTGTGCTAATACCTCTGCTATCTTCAAGAATGCTTGGTGGCAGTATCGGAATTACCTGAAGAAAACGTACTTCACCGGCAAAGAAACTCATCAAATTCCCTTACGTTCTCCTGAGACACATTTACTGGACGATGACTGGGAACGCCTTGTTCTGTACTGGTCCCGAACCAAGAATGTGGTAAGGTCTATGAGCTCATTTTCTATTTTTAAGTACTATATTCTTGCGTCTTACTGTACTCTGTTCATGTAGAACAAGTGCCTAAACCTGAAGAACAACTGTTCTAATTTAAGATTCCATTGCTATCATAGTTCCAAAAAGCGCTAGGCGTTAATTGTGCGTTTTGCCACCGCCTTGCGCTTTACTGACCAAAGCGCATGCTTATGCGCAGTTATGCACAGATTAAGCGTAGTTATGCGCAATGCGTTTCGCCAACGCCTAGAGCCTAGGCGCGCTTAAGCGCTCGCTTAGGCGCGCCTTTTTTAACTATGATTGCTATCGTGCATACTGCTTTGCTCTTGTATCACTGTATTTACTCATACAAACTTATTTTTAAATTGAAGGATCCAATCGAAACTCCAATGGCACAGCAGGTATGTTCACGCATGTTTCTTTAACAGGCTTGCTCTTATCAATAGCTCTGTTGATTTCAATTTCAATTGTGTATACAGTTGACTTCTCATATCATGCACATTACTAGCATCACAACAAAGCAAATAGTGTTGTTGTACATGTAGACCCGTGGTACCCATCTGAAATCTTGTTGTGCCGTGTAGTTTCCCACGCTTTGTATTCTTTCACTGCTGCTTTGTCTTGAACTGATATGATTTGAACCGTGTCTCTATTTTGATTTGGCAAGACAATGCAGTGACCATAGGACATAGATATATGTTTGTTTGATGCTTTTATTATGTACTAGTACTTGGCAATAGAAGACTTGGTAGTTTAATCCTGTCCACCTTACTAATGAACTGGTTCACCGAAATGAGTTTCATATACTAGTACATGCTAAACTGTTATGTGTCTGCTTGTTTCTTCTTTTAGAATGCTGACAGAATATTGGGGAAGAGTGCCTTATTAAGCAATGGTAAAGGAAGTAATGCAGATAAGGTTCAGGATAGTGACACATCCTTGTTGGTCTCCAACAAAGCTGATAAAACAGCTAAGGAAGACTATCTCGAAGACAGTGAGACAACCCCAAAGTCCTGTCTTGGTTTAGTGTTGGAGTTACTGGCCACTACCGCTTGCACAAGCTATTCAAACTCACTGTCTGAATCAGTTCGGTTTCTTGAGTCTCAACTACAAGCTGAAAGACATCGATCAGCTGTGCTGCGACAAGAAGCGGAAGGACTGCGGAAGTCCCTGGAGCATTCAGATGCATACTTTCTGGTGCAACAGCAAGCGTTGGAGGATTTTAGCGCCAAACAGGACAAAGCTAATAAGCTTGCTAAGCTTATTGCCAGCATGGTGGATACCACGTTTCTTGAGCTCTTCTGAAGTTGTTTCAGTTATGCTCTTGTTTTGCTGCCGCGTTTATTTGCACTGGTGGCCAATTTTGACGGCCAGTGTATGTAATATGCTGCTTTGTTCCCTATATTTGCACTGGTGGCGAACTTTGATGCCCAGTGGATGTAATATGTGTAATAGCGGTAATAGGCTAGCGTTAATTGCTTGCTTATTTATTTCCTTATTGTCTTGTTTAGTTGTTTGCTTGTAGTCACTGCAGTTCTTTTTCTGTGTTTTTCTAGTGGCCACAATAACCTATCTTTGGAAACTAGGCCAAAATAATCATGGCAACACACGGACTGTTGTAACCATGGGCCTCCTGCGGGCCGTAGGATCCATTGGCCTTCTATACGGGCCGTAGGATCCATGGGCCTTCTACGGGCCGTACGATTCATGGGCCTTTTACGGGCCGTAGGATCCATGGGCCTTCTACGGGGCGTATCATCATTTCGCCAATCATGGGCCGTACTATTCGTGGACAATAACGGGCCGTTAATAGGCCGTATTTGATAACTCTATGAAAACAGCCCAACGGGTTTTTTTGACATGAAAACGGCCCAACGTATTATCGGGCCACAAACGGGCCGACTGTAACCACGGGCTGAATTTGGCCCACAAGCAGAAAATGACAGTAACGGGCCGTAAGTAAACGAATGTGGAAATGAGCCCAAGAATAAATGGGCCCCGAGAAGGCCGAAAGATAACATGGGCTGGAAACGGCCCAACGGAATAATGGGCCGTTAATGGGTATAAAGTGATACACTGTTCATTACGGCCCAGTTTCACCACGTGCCGTTAATGGGTATAAAGTGATACACTGTTCATTACGGGCCAGTTTTACCACGGGCCGTTAATGGGCCGAGAGTAATAAGGGCCTCATATGGGCCGAAAGACGTCATGGGCCATACATGGGCCGGAAGTTAAAACGGGCTGGAATTATATTGGACGGCCCAGATGACGCTACTGGGCCTAATTCGGATAGGCCGTAAACGGGCCCTGGGTTAGCGGGCTGTAAATGGGCTATATGCGAACAGGCCGTTCACAGGCTTGCCGTGGGCCGGCCCGCCACCTTTTGACCAAGTCAAACGGGCCGGCCTTTTCACAGGAATGGGCCTCTGTTGGGCCGTGCCACGTGTCGACGTATCATAGGCGCTTTGGGTCCAATGAGTGGATGACATCTGTCCCAACGGTGAGCCGACACGTGTTTCCTCCAGCCAATGATGATTTTACACGTGGAAAATCCCCATTGGTCGGGGCTGTTAACGGGTTATCGGATCCAAAACCGGACCCGATAGCTTAACGGCGTTCCGTTACGGTGGATGCCACGTGTCGGTCACCCTTGACGAAAGCACTTCTGTGACGCGCGATTTATCGTCATGGAAGTGGACACTTCCGTGATGATAATTTTGGTAATGTCATGGAACACTTCTACGACAGCACAGGTATGACTATCTTGATTCTGTCATAAATTTGTCATGGATGTACATGCATGACAGAAAACGTGACCTACTGTGACAAACACGTATCATCACGGAAGTGTATTTTTGTAGTGTTTAAATAGGGCTCCGTCGAAATCCATTGAGATGAGACCCGTATGAATTATGGTTTAGGAAGAAACCTAAGCTGTCGTTTCTAAAAGTTTGGGGATGCGATGCTATGTCAAGAAACTTGAACCTGAAAAGCTCGAACCCAAGTTGGAAAAATGCGTCTTCATAGGATACCCTAAGGAAACTATTGGGTATACCTTCTACCTCAGATCCGAAGGCAAGATCTTATTGCCAAGAATGGATCCTTTCTAGAGAAAGAGTTTCTCTCGAAAGAAGTAAGTGTGACGAAAGTAGAACTTGATGAGGTACTGCCTCTTGAACCCGAAAGTAGCGCAGCTCAGGAAAAGGTTTCTGTGGTGCCTGCACCGATTAGAGAGGAAGTTAATGATAATGATCATGAAACTTCGGATCAAGGTACTACTGAACTTCATAGGTCCATGAGGACACGTTCCGCACCAGAGTGGTGCGGCAACCCTGTCCTGGAAATCATGTTGTTAGACAACGGTGAACCTTTGAACTATGAAGAAGCGATGGCGAGCCCGGATTCCAACAAATGGCTTGAAGCCATGAAATCCGAGATAGGATCCATGTATGAGAACAAAGTATTGAGTTTGGTTGACTTGCCCGATGATTGGCGAGCCATAGAGAATAAATGGATCTTCAAGAAGAAGACTGACACTGATAGTAATGTTACTGTCTACAAAGCTTGAATTGTTGCGAAAGGTTTCGACAAGTTCAAGGTTTTGACTATGATGAGATTTTCTCACTCATAGCAGTGCTTAAGTCTGTCCGAATCATGTTAGCAGTTGCCACATTTTATGAAATCTGGCAAATGGATGTCAAAACTGCATTCCTTAATGGATTTCTTAAAGAAGAGTTGTATATGATGCAACCAAAAGGTTTTGTCGATCCTAAAGGTGCTAACAAAGTGTGCAAACTCCAGCGATTCATCTATGGACTGGTGCAAGCATCTCGGAGTTGGAATATACGCTTTGATGAGGTGATCAAAGCATATGGTTTATACCGACTTATGGTAAAGCCTGTATTTACAAGAAAGTGACTGGGAGCTCTGTAGCATTTTTGATAGTATATGTGGATGACATATTGTTGATCGGAAAGGATATAGAATTTCTGGATAGCATAAAAGGATACTTGAATAAGAATTTTTCGATGAAAGACCTCGGTGAAGCTACTTATATATTGGGCATCAAGATCTATAGGGATAGATCAAGACGCTTAATTGGACTTTCACAAAGCACATACCTTGACAAGATTTTGAAGAAGTTCAAAATGGATCAGTCAAAGAAAGAGTTCATGCCTGTGTTGCAAGGTGTGAAGTTGAGTAAGACTCAAAACCCGACCACGGCAGAAGATAGAGAGATAATGAAAATCATTCCCTATGCCTCAGCCATAGGTTCTATAAAGTATGCCATGCTGTGTACCAGACATATTGTGTACCTTTCCATGAGTTTTGGCAAAGGTGTACAATAGTTATCCAGGAGTAGATCATTGGACAGCGGTCAAAATTATCCTTAGTTACCTAAGAGGACCAAGGAAATGTTTTCTCGGTTATGGAGGCGACAAAGAGTTCATCGTAAAAGGTTACGTCAATGCAAGCTTTGACACTGATCCAGATGACTCTGAGTCTCAACCTAGATATAGAAATTTGCAAAATACATACGGATCTAAATATGGCAGACCCGCTGACTAAAACTCTCACACAAGAAAAACATGATCACACTCTAGTACTCTTTGGGTGTTAATCACATAGCGATGTGAACTAGATTATTGACTCTAGTAAACCCTTTGGGTGTTGGTCACATGGCGGTGTGAACAATGGGTGTTAATCACATAAAGATGTGAACTATTGGTGTTAAATCACATGGCAATGTGAACTAGATTATTGACTCTAGTGCAAGTGGGAGACTGAAGGAAATATGCCCTAGAGGCAATAATAAAGTTGTTATTTATATTTCCTCATATCACGATAAATGTTTATTATTCATGCTAGAATTGTATTAACCGGAAACTTGATACATGTGTGGATACGTAGACAAAACACCGTGTCCCTAGTAAGCCTCTACTAGACTAGCTCGTTAATCAAAGATGGTTAAGTTTCCTAACCATAGACATGTGTTGTCATTTGATGAATGGGATCACATCATTAGGAGAATGATGTGATGGTCAAGACCCATCCGTTAGCTTAGCATATTGATCGTTCAGTTTTATTGCTATTGCTTTCTTCATGTCAAATACATATTCCTTCGACTATGAGATTATGCAACTCCCGGAGACCGGAGGAATACCTTGTGTGCTATCAAACGTCACAATGTAACTGGGTGATTATAAATATGCTCTACAGGTATCTCCAAAGGTGTTTGTTGGGTTGGCATAGATCAAGATTAGGATTTGTCACTCCAAGTATCGGAGAGGTATTTCTGGGCCCTCTCGGTAATGCACATCATAATAAGCCTTGCAAGCAATGTGACTAATGAGTTAGTTGTGGGATAGTGAAGAGACTTGCCGGTAACGAGATTGAACTAGGTATGAAGATACCGACGATCGAATCTCGGGCAAGTAACATACCGATGACAAAGGGAATAACGTATGTTGTCATTACGGTACGACCGATAAAGATCTTCGTAGAATATGTGGGAACCAATATGAGCATCCATTTTCTGCTTTTGGTTATTGACCGAAGAGGTGTCTCGGTCATGTCTACATAGTTCTCAAACCCGTAGGTTCCGCACGCTTAACGTTCGATTACGATTTTGTATTGTATGAGTTATGTGATTTGGTGACCAAGTGTTGTTCGGAGTCCCGGATGAGATCAGGGACATGACGACGAGTCTCGAAATGGTCGAGAGTTAAAGATTCATATATTGGACTATGATATTCGGACATCGGAAGTGTTCCGGGGGTACCGGGTACATATCGGGTCACCGGAAGGGGTTCCGGGCATCCCCCCCGGCAACTACATGGGCCTAATGGGCCTAGAAGGGGACAGACCAGCCCCTAGGGGGCTGGTGCGCCCCATGTAGGACGAAATAAGGGGGAAGGAAAGAGGGGAAGAGAGAAAGGAAGGGGAGCAATTCGGCATCACCCTTACTTCTATCCTCCCTCCTCCTTACTTCCCCCTCCGGATGAATATGGAAGGGGGGGGGATTGGGTGGCGCCCAAGTAGGATTCCTCCTACTTGGGGCGCCCTCTTGGCTGCCTCTCCTCCCCTCCAACCTATATATATGAGGGGGCATGCTAGAAGATACAACAATGACTGTTAGCCATGTGCAGCGCCCCCCTCCACAGTTTACGCCTCCGTTCATATTGTCGTAGTGCTTAGGCGAAGCCCTGCGCAGATCACTTCACCATCACTGTCACGCGCCGTCGTGCTGACGAAACTCTCCCTAGACACTTTGCTGGATCAAGAGTTCGAGGGACATCATCGAACTGAACGTGTGCAGAACTCAGAGGTGTCGTACGTTCGGTGCTTGATCGGTCGGAACGAGAAGAAGTTTGACAACCCACAAGTATAGGGGATCACAATAGTTTTCAAGGGTAAGTATTTAACCCAAATTTATAGATTCGACACAAGGGGAGCCAAAGAATATTTGAAGGTATTAGCAGCTGAGTTGTCAATTAAACCACACCTGGAGATTAATTATCTGCAGCAAAGTGATCAGTAGCAAAGTAGTTTGATAGTTTTGATAGTAGTTACAGCAGCAATAGTAACAGTAACAGTGATAGCAGTAATTTGTAGCAAGTGTAACAGTGATGATAGCAATAGTAACGCAGCAAGATCAATAAGGATAAATTTGTAGGCATTGGATCGGTGACTTGTTGGATGATATTCATCGTGTGAAAGTTATAACCTAGGGCGATACGGCACTAGCTCCAGTTCATCGATATAATGTAGGCATGTATTCCGTAAACAGTCATACGTGCTTTATTAAAAGAACTTGCATGGCATCTTTTCTCCTGCCCTCCCGTGGCAGTGCGGTCCATATTGGAAACTAAGGGATATTATGGCCTCCTTTTAATAGAGAACCAGAACAAAGCATTAACACATAGTGAATACATGAACTCCTCAAACTACGGTCATCACCGAGAGTGGGCCCGGTTGTTGTCACTCCGGGGTTGTCGGATCATAACTGTCGTGGAAGTGTCACGGCAGATGTCCTCATGGAAGTACTTAATTGCGGAGCCATTGCGACAGAGTTAGCTTAAAGGGGTTAAAACGGGAAAAAGGACACGAGGAGTTTATACTGGTTCGGCCCCTTGCGGTGAAGGTAAAGGCCTAATCTAGTTTGAGGTGGTATTGCTAGGGTTTCGGTGACCAGGGAGCGAATACGCTTTGCCTGGCTCTCGATTTGTTGTTTGTTGCCCTAAGCCGCTGCCGGGTCATCCCCTTATATACATGGGTTGACGCCCTACGGCCTAAAAATTCCCGACCGGGTCATATAACGAGTCCGGCTCGGTAACTTATCTTACATGCCTTACATTACAAGTCTACACATACATGGCGGTTTACACTTACGGGCCTTAAGCCGCCTTCGGGTTTGGGCCTTTTAACAAGCCTGTCTATGAACCGCCATCTTTAATATACTCTTGGGCTTCATTTAGCGCCATAGGGATAACCCGGCCCCTTCTGGGTGGGCCATATCTGATAGTCATATCCCCAACATTAGGCCCCAGGTTGATTTGAACTTGTTCATGTCAATCTTCAACACTTAGAAAAATCCTTCTTCATCTTACTATGAGACATTGTAACCCGCCATGATGTCATCTCCGGAAATTGTGGTGACCCAGCGTGACGTCACCTGTGATTAATATTACACAGAACCTAAATCTTAATAAATCTCTTTCTTTACTGACCCTCCAAAAATCGAGGCGCCCACGCCATCACATGTCCATTTTCCTGTCTCCTCGATTCTCGCGCATGCCACTTAACCTTTTACCCTGATAAATAAGGCCACGGGTTCAAATTTCATTCCCCCCCTTTTCCTTCCTGCCTTCTTCTTCCTCCCCATGACGCTCCAGTGCACCCGAGCTCCGCCGCCGTCAACCTTCGTCTCCGACCTCGACTCCGGCCGTTGCATCACCCTGACCGACCCAGAACACCGTGGCGCCTCTTCGCTATCTCATCAGCATCAGTAAGTCTTCCCTTTCCTCGCAATAGATCTGTCATTAGGGTTTCAGTGTTCATCGGTGTTCGTCGCCGCCCTTCCTTCTTCTTGCTTAGGTTCATAGCTTAGATCCGAAAAACCACATAAATCTTGCATGGTAGCAGTTTAGCACTTATTTTTTATATCAGACCATATCTTTTTTGCAATAGATCTCATCTGAACACCCCCGCTCTTCTGCTGCCGCCACCTTAGGTTTAGATTTTATTCCATTTTTTTGAATATCTGCAGATCCAATCTTATAGCTTCAATCTGCGAAACTTGTTTGTCCCAACACTTAGTAAAATTTTGCTCTTGCCAGATCTTGAATATCCATGCTGGTCATGGCGGCTTACCTCACCGGCTTATAATCACTCATATATCATTAGTCCTCACTTAAGCCGCCATGCTGAATATATATTGTAACTGTTTAACTTGTGTTTTCACCAACTGACTTAAACCGGCAAAATTTTCCTTTCTATTAGGCTTTCTCTCTTCACCATGCCGCCAAAAACAGTCTATACATGCAATTGGGTCCCCTCCATCGTCACCGAGGGCACATTTAAGGACTTTGTTAAAGTCGGGTATTTGCCCGCAAAGAGTGTGATGCATTATCGTGCCCCTGACCCGGGCGAAGAAAGACCTCAGCCAAAGGATGGCGAAACCATTGTTTTCACTGATCACATGAACCGGGGCTTCTCACCACCCGGCTCTAAGTTTTTCCGGGATGTTCTGCACTTCTTCCAACTCCACCCGCAAGACATCGAACCCAACTCTGTCAAATATCGGCAATTTTCAAGTCTTCTACGAAGTATACCTTCAAGAGGAGCCCAACGTCGATCTCTTTAGAGAATATTTTTATTTAAACCGCCAGACTGAGTTCACAAACGGGCCCAGCTTGGAACTTGGCAGAATCTCGATTCAACGCAGAAGAGACGCCATCTTCCCTTACGCCTGCCTGCTGAGTCACCCCAAAGATTGGAACCAGACGTGGTTTTATTGCAAAGATACCTCTCCGGCTGACGAGAATCCACTGCCGGGTTACTGTGTTGAACGCCTAGATCCAAAGCACAATCTCCCTGAGAAACTTACCACTGCCGAATGAGCAAAAATTGCTCCTACCATTGCAAAGGTTAAAGCTCTGCTGGGAAATGGGTTAATTGGCATTGATTTAGTCAGGTGTTGGGTTTCTTGGCGGATCATACCCTTAAGCCGTCGCACCGGCTTAATGTGCACTTACACTGGTGGTGTAAAGGATTCACTGCGCCACAGCTCTGCACCATTAACTAATGAAGCAGTAGATGAAATGGTTCGGTCTCTTCTGAATGAAGATCCGGAAGATTGTGTTAAAGTGGGTCTGGCCCCCTTCTGCAAGCTTAACCCGCCACCAGATGTGATTCTCCAAACTTACTTACCTTTACCTCATCATTCAAAGACCTTATTAACTCAACCCTTAATGACCTTTCCAGGCTAAGTCTGACTTTTGGAAAACGGAGTATGATCATGAAGCTGCTAAGAAGGCCAGGGCTGCCAAGAAAGCCGCCAAGAAGACCACCAAGAGAAAAAAGAAACCAAGCGCCTCTGAACTGCTTAATCTGGATGACACCTCTGAGTCGGAGGTAGCCCTTGATTCTCTTGGCTCATTTTTCAATCATCTTATTGACACTGACTATTCTCAGGCTGACACGGGAGCTAGCCAAGCAGCTGAAGAAGAGGCAACTATTATTTCCTCCGGCTCAGAACCTTTGCCAAGACAAAAACTTCGACAAGTAACCCGGAAAGTAAGGTTTTCACACCCCTTGGATTATTTAGATCCTCACTTTCTTTTGAAGCAATAGCAACACGAGAATCGACGTTAGACCCGGGCAAGCGGCGGTGAAGAGTTGTCTTCCGGCTTACCAAACACTCCCGCTCCTCGAAAACGGCGAAACGAGGTTCTTTTTAACTTACTCCTTTGACCCGCTGGCGGGTCTTATTTATGTGTCACTTAACTCTGTTGATGACCATTGACCAGGAACTTGCCCGTTCTTCCTCTGGTGACTCATCGCAAATCGAGTTGCCGGCTTTTAAAACTGCCCCTGGGTAATGGCAATTGATTTTACCCTGTAACTCTTTATACGCTTATATTTATACTGACTTGTCATAACCCATGCAGTGGTCAAGCAAAGCCTATCAAAGAGGCGAAGGTGACCAAGCCAACTAAGCTGGAGCAGCAAATCCCTGTACCTGAAGCTTCTGACAAACAGCCAGAAGAACCTGCCGCTGACGCTCCGCCTGAGATTCCTAACCTCTCCCGTGATCACACAGATGCCAATCCTGTGCTCACCGAGTCATCCAATCCACTTAAGTCGTCAGAAGAACATGGTGAAGATGTTATCATTACTGGCACTAGCTTTAAAGAACCGGGACATCCAACCATCTTAGCCAAGCACTCTGCGAAAGATGAGTTCATTGAGAGGCGAAAAATGAAATTTGACATTGCTGATTACTCTCAACTGACCGTCAATGAAGTATTCTCTGGTTATCTTAACCAAGTTCATTCCAGTCGCGACCTTGAGATTGATATGGTGAAACAAATGCACCAGAAATATGAGGTATGACTTCCGGCTTTTAAATAAGTTATGTACATCCTGCTAGCCCCCAAGTCTACTGGTTATGATAAGATTGAATAGGCTGTAGACTTAGAAAAATCCATAAGTTTCTATCATAGAATCCCTCCAAGTCCGGTTTAAAATTAAACCGGATGTCTAAGCAGTTTAGCTTTGCATCCGTAGTCCCCAAGGGCTAGTTTAGTCAGCATGAATGAGCCAGTCCTATTTACCATTGTGTAAGAAAGGAGAGCTTAACTGCATAGCCCCCATGATTCGGCTGGGATTCTTTACAGCACATCCGGCTCATCATTAAGAAGATACAAGCGATATGCATTAGCCCCCAAGTGCCAAGTAGTCTTGCTTGCAAAGTGCTTGGGACTTTATTCATAAGAGCCATTTCCTTGAAAAATCTCATTGACAGGCATTAGCCCCCAAGTGTCAAGTGTTGTTGCTTGCAAAAGACTTGGGACTTATATTCTTGTAACCCTGATATAAATGTGTTGATAACTCTGTACTTCATACAGGCTACTACTGCTGAACTGGAGTCTCAATTAAATGATGCAAAGTCCCGGCTGGCGACTTAGGAAACCAAGACCCGGAAAGCTGAATCAAAGTTCCAATTTACCGTGGCTGAGTCGGAAAAACTGAAGACCAGTTTTGAGGCGGAGCAAAAGACTTGGGCTGAAGAAAAGACTGCTTTAACGCAGCGGGCTGAGAAAGCAGAGGCAGCTCTTCAAGAGGTGACTACTGAGCTCACCGTCTTAAAACACCGTGTATCTCAGATGGTTTCTGCTATCTTTGGTGAGTCACCTTGCTAGTCATCAAAAGTGAATACTGTTGTGATAATATAACCCGCCATTAACCAATCTGTGATATACCCAGGTCCCAGGAGCAGCAACCTGAATCAAGACATGCTTGTGAAGCTCAAGGCTGTCTACACACTTGTCGAGCAGCTGTACACCAGAGCTCAATGTGCATTAGCCGCAATTTCGCCGACGAGCCAAGCACCTACTCTGTTGATAGATGTGTTGAAAAAGCTTTCTATGCTGCCTATCAGGTTTGAAGAAATGAAACGATCCTCTACAAGAGCCGGTGCCGTGACGGCTTTGAGCCGGGCCAAGGCATGGGTACCAGAGCTTGACCCATCTGAGGTAGCCACTGGATAACCAAGCTTGAAGGAAGATGGCACTCCGTTTGATCAAAAGGACTTCCCGGCTTGCATAAAGGAAATACGTCCAATGGCCACTCTGATTGCCAATGACTCGGATCTTTCCAAGTATCATCTGGCTTATGACAAGGCGAATCAAAAGATGCCGACTCCGGCTTACAAAGTGATGAACTTAATCCCACGAATTCGTAAGCACACTTTTGCCCCTGAAGTTGAGCCGTCTGATCTTATAGGTGACGAAGCTGAATTTCAAGATTTATCTGGCATCAATTGGTCATCACCAACTTTTCAGACGGCGGAGGAGGACGAAGAACCGGAGAAGGATGACCCAGAGGCCTCCAATCAGCAAGGCCAAGAAGAATGAACCGCCGGGCCGTTTATACCTTTGATCTTTTGAAAAAACACTTGATCTCATTCGGCTTATGGGGCCATGTAATAGGGTAGTAAAAACTTGAGTCTGCCGTGCCATCGTGTACATTCCTGCTTTTTGTGCAAGACTGTTGATCTCCACTATGGACAAACATCACCTTATGCCTATGAGAATACTTGATTTATGCAGATCTGTCTGATTATTATCCTGCACACAAAGAAAGTACAAGTGCCCTGGCGGCTTACCGCCGGGCGGGTCACTATACCCAATTGAAGCCGCTGGGGACGAATAGTCCATAACCAGGGCCGGTCTGACACTTGTTAAATAAGATGTCAGACCTATAGTATATGCTTAGACTGCTGGCTTATCAGCTTCGTATAGTTAGAGGTATTTTAGAGCTGTAACTGTAAACATAAGAGTATGATACTCTGGCGACTTAGAGTCTGCCATCCTGGTGGGTTATAGAGACCTAAAAGATGCTTCAAATATGAGCCATAAGCAGGGCAGCTGGGCCCGGCTTGTAAAAAAACAGAAGTCAAAGAAGAAATCATAAAATATAAATGAGAAATCAAAAGAAATTCGAGGCTTTTGTAGGCTGCCAAGCCAAAATGTCTTCTTCGATGAAACTAGCCGAAGCCACTGGATTATTCGTGCGTTCCGTGAGCCTGACTCACAGTACCCAATCAACATTTGAACCCAGATAAAGTCAGGTCTTTCTCAAAGACTTATCAGGAGTACGCGGGGTCAGAGTAACAACATACATCACGGGCCGATTTATCCATGTTTCAAGGAAGGCGGCTTATGAAGCCTGGATCTATCTTGACTATCTGTAAACCATGCTCTCGCATGACAAGCCGCCATTTGAACCTTAACAAGCTCAGATCTTGGTCGAATACGCCGTAAAGATTGATTGTTAAGAGTTCGACGGGTCAATCGGGATTACCCGATGGAGTTGAAGCAGCTGGCTACAGGTAGGATGATCCGGAAAGGTTATGTCCTCTTTGGTCGAATACGCCTATGTTTGGACAGATAACCTGGTCAAGAGGGTAGTAACGCTATGTTCTCTTTGGTCGAATACGCCTATGTTTGAACAGGAAGCCCCCAAGTGATATACTAACAAATCATACTTGTCACGGACCTATGTTTGAGCCGTGTTGTGCATCCAACTCTCTTTGGTCCCTGAAGTTTAGGCGTTGAGCCTCTTAAACGAATATGATGATAAAGACTCAACTTCGAGGAAGTGAAACGACAGAGGCCCTGAATTGTCAGGGATGCCGGCTTTATTATACTGCTTATAATATATACATCAAGTAACTATGTACATCATGAGAGCCGGTGGCTCAAGTATAGTAAGGCCGCAGATGGGCTATATTCCACGGCCCACGGGTCTCCTCCTCTGACTTACGTGAGTCCTTGTGGTCTCGAACGTCGATAAGATAGTATGACCCATTATGGAGATTCTTGCTAACCACAAAATGTCCTTCCCAGGGCGGCAATAGCTTATGCATGTCCTCCTGGTCTTGGATGAGCCGGAGTACTAAATCACCTTCTTGAAAGGTTCTGGTTTTGACCCGGCGGCTGTGATAACGACGCAGGTCTTGCTGATAAATCGCCGATCGAGCCGCCGCGAGATCACGCTCCTCATCCAATAGGTCCAGTGCATCTTGACGTGCCTTTTCGTTATCAGCTTCAACGTAAGCCGTCACCTAGGGTGAATCGTGACGGATGTCACTGGGGAGAACCGCCTCTGCTCCATAAACCATGAAGAAAGGTGTGTAACCCATTGATCTGTTGGGGGTTGTATTGATGCTCCATAACACTGAGGGTAACTCCTCTACCCAACAACCCGGCGTTCTTTGCAAAGGAACCCTAAGCCGGGGTTTGATACCTCGTAGAATCTCTTGATTTGCTCGTTCTACCTGACCATTGGACTGAGGGTGAGCCACAGAGGAAACATCAAGACGGATATGCTCCTGTTGACAAAATTCTTTAATAGCACCTTTAGAAAGATTAGTACCATTATCTGTTATAATGTTGTGTGGAAAGCCAACACGGAAGATCACCTTCTTCATCAATTGAACCGCCGTTGTTGCATCACACTTACTAACCGGCTCTGCTTCAACCCACTTAGTAAACTTATCAACTACCACCAAGAGGTGGGTCTTCTTATCTTTGGACCTCTTAAAAGGCCCAACCATATCAAGCCCCCAAGTTGCAAACGGCCCAGTAATTGGAATCATCCTCAATTCTTGAGCCAGCACATGAGCTCGTCGTGAAAATTTCTGATAGCCTTCACATCTGCTTACCAAATCCTGAGCATCAGCATGAGCCGTCAACCAATAGAACCCATGATGAAAAGCCTTGGCTACAAGAGATTTAGAGTCAGCATGATGACCACAATCTCCTTCGTGGATCTCTCGTAGAATCTCATAGCCTTCTTCAGGAGAGACGCAATGCTGAAACGCCCTTGTGACACTGCGATGGTGCAACTCCCCATTGACAATTGACATTGACTTAGACCGGTGGGTTATCTGTCTGGTCAAGATTTCATCTTCTGGCAACTCACCCCGGGTCAAGTAAGCCAAATAAGGAACTGTCCAATCAGGAATAGCATGAAGTGCCGCCACCAATTGTGCTTCCGGGTCAGGGACAGCAAGACCCTCCTCTGTAAGCAATTTGACAGAAGGGTTAAGCAAAATATCCAGGAACGTGTTAGGTGGCACCGGCTTACGCTGAGACCCCAGCCGGCTTAACGTATCAGCCGCCTCATTCTTCCTGCGATCAATATGCTCAACTTGATAACCCTTGAAATGACCCGCAATAGCATCAACCTCTCGGCGATAAGCCGCCATGAGGGGATCCTTGGAATCCCAGGTGCCAGAGACTTGTTGAGCTACCAGATCTGAATCGCCAAAGCATCTCACCCGGCTTAAATTCATCTCTTTAGCCATCCGAAGACCATCGAGCAAGGCCTCATACTCAGCTGCATTGTTAGTACAAGGGAACATTAGCTGGAGAACATAAGAAAATTTATCACCTCGTGGGGAAGTCAAGACAACTCCAGCCCCCGAGCCCTCCAACTGCCTGGATCCATCAAAGTGATTAGTCCAATATGTGTTATCCGACTTTTCCTCAGGCGCCTGCAACTCTGTCCAGTCATTCATGAAATACACAAGTGCTTGGGACTTGATGGTTGTACGAGGCACATACTTTAAACCGTGAGGTCCAAGCTCAATGGCCCATTTAGCAACCCGGCCTGTGGCCTCCCTGTTTTGAATGATGTCTCCTAAAGAAGCAGAGCTAACCACAGTAATGGGATGACCCTGAAAATATTGTTTGAGCTTTCGGCTTGCCATGAAAACCCCATACACAAGCTTCTGCCACTGTGGATACCTCTGCTTGGATTCAATAAGCACCTCAATGATGTAGTAAACCGGCCGCTGAACTGGGTACTCCTTGCCTGCCTCTTTCCTTTCCACCACAATAGCTACACTGACGGCCCGACTATTAGCAGCCACATACAACAACAGAGGTTCTTTATCAATAGGGGCAGCAAGCATGGGCGGCTCTTGTTGGGGATATTACTGCTAGGCGTAAACCGGCCAGGAGAGGCCGGGTTATCCCCATAATGAGTTATTATATTTGAAGCCCAAGAAGACAAGGACGGTGGCGCTTTACGAAGGCCCAAGGGCCCGAAGGCGGATTAAGGCCTGTAGACATAAACCGACATTGATATGTAAACTTGTGTTGTAAGATAGGAAGAATAGAGACCGGGCCGGACACGTTTATGAGCCGGCCTCGGGATCCTGCAAACCGACGGGCGTCAACCCATGTATATAAGGGGACGACCTGGCGGCGGTTTAGGGACAACAAACAACAACTCGAGAACCAGGCATAGCGGATTCGCTCCCTGGTCATCGGAACCCTAGAAATTCCACAACAACTGGATCGTAGGCTTTTACCTTCACCACAAGGGGATGAACCAGTATAAACTCCCTGCGTGCTTTGTCCGCTTTAACCCCTTTAAGCTAACCCGTCGCGATGGCTCCACGACTAAGTCCTTTCTCTAGGACATCTGCTGTGACAAAACCACGACAGTTGGCGCCCACCGTGGGGCTATCGCACGATGGTTTCGAGGTCTTAGAGGGCAGCTTCGAAGGGCTTAAGGGATACGCTGTGGGCCGGATGACTAAGAGTCGTCGCGGCAAGCTCTACATCGATGACGCAGGCTGGGGCCCCGAGGCTGGCTCAATCGAGTATAGGTACCGGGTCCCCTTCGGCGGCATCCACGTCTTCATTGGCAAGATCGGCGAACCGGGCCTTGAGCCGGACATCTGCACCGACACCGTCGAAATGGCTCAGCGTGCAAGACCCGCCTGGGTTCAGCCTGCCATGAAGCGTGCCTTCGTGGGAGTCATCCATGGAGCGGAATCTGAGGATAGACCGGCATCTGATGGTGAGACCGTCGTTTACTCTGATGATGAGTCATCGACCGGAGAGACCGAGTCAATGTACCAGTTGCAAGATGGCCGGATTGAGGGCTGTTCCGATGGCGACAGTATTCTGGACCCCTTTGATCCGCCAAGCCGGGTTGCGATCTTCATGGCCGGTACACAGTCTGCGCTGCACTCTTCGACAGCAGCAGCAATGATTTCCGGATCAGTAGCGGCGACAGCAGCCGGGGCAGGAGGCCCTGTGCGACCGTCGACTCAGGTTTTGTCCGACTTGTTTGATGCTTTGGCAACGTTGCTAGCAGAAGTTAATCGGCGAATCAGGAGGAGCATAACACGGAAATTGCAAAGGTGAAAGATCAAATAACTCAGGCCAAGGCTGATCTGGCAGGCGAAGATACCAGGATGGCCGTAGAGCGGGCCGAGTTGGAGGCACAGGCTTACTGGCTTATGTTGGATCAGAGCGCATCAAATGATGTCATGAGGAGAAGGTACAGGTCTCACCTGCCTCTGGTTTATGAGGCCAGGAACTCTTTAATACCCCAGGAGCAGGAACCAGTAATCCGCCGGTGGTAAACCGGGCGGAGGCACCTGGAACGGGAGCGCCGATTCAGCCGCGCCGATGCACCCGCCCCGTCAGAATAATGTCCTGTCACAACACGTCCCAACACCACCGGGTCATTACTCTAACCCGTAGGATAACATTGTCGCTGCCGCTTCACAATTGGCAGCTCTCCCGATCGAAGGCAAGTCCCCAGTAGCAGTTGAGACACGGCGGGCTAGGGAGCTCCTTCAGACGGCCTTGACTCAGCAGCAGGCTTATTCATACAGCCGCGAAAGGATTCATTCTACTCCCCGCCCGAGCCGGAGTTACAGCAGGCATATGGATGAACCGGCTGTGTCGAGCAGTGCGCGAAATCATAATCCGCCCTGTGGCCATAACCCGGCAGGTGGCGGTGGTGATGCTCAGGATGTGGTGGATCGTGCTAGGGCACGTCGAGAGGCCGAGTTAGCGGCGCAGCATGAAGCCCGCCAACTTACTCCGGTTCGTCCAACAACGTCGGTGGAACCAGGGGTTACCTCCAGTTCTTTGGGGGTACCGTGTCTTGTCCCAGCGTTGCGCAATGTACGACTGCCCAAGGATTTCAAGGGCCCACGTAAGGTGCCGAATTACACTACCGATTTATCCCCCGAGTCATGGGTTGAAAGCTATGAGATGGCAATGGAGATGCTGGATGTGGACGATGCGGCGTGTGCTAAATACTTTGCCATGATGTTGGAGGGAACAGCTCGTACATGGTTGAAAAACCTGCCAGCTAATTCCATTGGGTCACGGGCCGAGTTAAGGGCCCGGTTTATCCAGAATTTCAAGGATACGTGCAAGCAGCCCATGTCAACTGTGGACTTAGCTGCCTGTGTCCAGGAGGAAGGAGAGTCAACAACCCGTTGGGTGCGCCGGGTTTCGGAGATTTTGCATTCATCAGACCGCATCAACGCTGATACAACAGTTTTAGCGTTGGAAGGCAATTGCCAGTTTGCACCTCTGAATTTGAAATTGGGACGGCTCAAACGTCATTGCAATGACATGGGAACAATTATGGCAGCTCTGGTGAAGTATGCCGACTCTGATAGTACCAAGGACCCCGAGTCTGATGACGACAAGACAGGGAAGGGAAAGAAGAGCGGCAGTACCAAAGGGCAGCAGCATAACCCGGCGGGTCATGGAAACAGCGGTAAGCGTAAAGTGGATAACAGTTTAGATTTTGTGGCTAATACCAACGCGCAGGACAAAGGCCAGCGTCGTAAGGGTAAACCGCCCCCGCGCGGTGGAGAACCAAGTCCCAATCCGGAGCGCTTGTCTCACCTGTTAAACCAGCCTTGCCCGAAGCACGGGTCGCGGGATAAGCCGGCCACGCACCTCTGGAAGGATTGTTATATTATGCAGGAGTTCAAAAATTCAAATTTTTTTCACCACAAGCCTATGCAAGCGCGATTAGAAGCTTCATAAAAGGGCAGTGAACTCCGTTGAATCGGCGGTGCCCCGTTACTTGCGCTGGTCTGAACAGCCCATTGTATGGAGTCGAGAGGATCATCCACCTCGGGTTGATAATTCGGGTCATCTGGCATTAGTGGTGGCACCTCAGGTTGGAGGATATAAGTTCACCAAGGTACTCATGGATGGAGGGAGTAGTATCAATATCCTTTATTATGAAACCTTCCGTTGCATGGGGTTAACAGATAAAAATCTTAAACCGTCAAACACCGTTTTTCATGGTGTGGTGCCCGGTAAATCGGCGTATCCAGTTGGTAAGATAGCTCTCGAGGTAGCTTTTGGAGATGAGCATGACTCGAGATCAGAAACATTGACCTTTGAAGTAGTAAAGATCAAGAGCCCATATCTTGCCCTGTTTGGACGGCCGGCTTATGCCAAGTTCATGGCAAGGCCCTGTTATGTTTATCTGCAGCTCAAGATGCCGGGTCACAAGGAAGTATAACAGTACATGGGAGCCGCAAGATCGCTTTAGAATGTGAAGAAGGTGATGCGGCATATGCTGAGTCGGTTTGTGCGACAGGAGAGTTGAAGTTCTACAAAGACAATGTTGATCCGGAAGATATGACTTCTTTGAAGAAACCAACTACAGAGCATGATCCGGCCTTGAAGTTTAAATCGGCTGATGAGACTAAGCTGGTTGATTTTTTTCCCGGCAATTCATCCCAGCAGTTTAGCATCAGCGCTAACTTGGATATGAAATAGGAAAGCGCGCTCATCAAGTTCATCCGTGAGAACCGAGACATCCTTGCATGGAAACCCTCCGACATGCCAGGTGTACCGAGGGAACTCGCTGAGCACACTCTTAATGTTGATCCCAAGTTTAAACCGGTCAAGCAGTTTCTCCGCCGCTTCAATGAAGAAAGACGCAAGGCCATTAGTGAGGAGGTAGCCAGGCTCTTGGCAGCTGGGTTTATCGTTGAAGTATTTCATCCTGAGTTGCTGGCTAATCCAGTGCTGGTACTTAAAAAACGGCACCTGGTGTATGTGTGTGGACTACACAAATTTGAACAAGGCTTGTCCAGCAGATCCTTTTGCCCTCCCTCGTATTGATCAAAGCATTGATGCTACGGCGGGTTGTGAGCGTTTGAGCTTTTTGGATGCATACTCTGGTTACCATCAGATCAAAATGGCAGTTAAGGACTAGGAGAAGACAGCTTTTATAACTCCTTTTGGAGCCTTCTGCTATGTATCTATGCCTTTTGGGATCAAGAGTGCCCAGGCGACTTATCAGCGCTGTGTGCATAATTGTCTTCATAATCAGATCGGCCGCAATGTTCATGCTTATGTGGATGATATTGTGGTGAAATCCAGGAAGGAGGAGACCTTGATAGATGACTTGAAAGAGACCTTTGAACCTCCGGGTTTATAAAATGATGCTTAATCCGGCCAAGTGTGTCTTTGGTGTACCGGCAGGTAAGCTCTTGGGCTTTCTGGTGTCTAACAGGGGCATTGAAGCTAATCCGGAGAAAATCAAGGCTATAACTTCTTTTGCTAAACCCAAGTGTATTAATGATGTTCAACGCCTGGCAGGCCGGATTGCAGCCTTGAGCCGGTTTATCAGTCGCCTTGGGGAGAAGGCCATCCCTTTATATCAGATGCTAAAGAAGACGGATGACTTCGTCTGGAGTGACGCCGCCAATAAAGCGTTTGAGGATTTGAAGCGGCAGCTAGCCGAGCCGCTGGTCCTTGCTGCCCCTGTTGATAAAGAGCCCTTGTTGTTATATGTGGTTGCTAATGCCCGGGCTGTTAGCGTGGCTATTGTGGTGGAGCGCAAGGAGGCCGGAAAGGAGTATCCGGTTCAACAGCTGGTTTATTATATCAGTGAGGTACTTATTGAGTCCAAACAACGATACCCACATTGGCAGAAGCTGGTGTACGGAGTTTTCATGGTGAGCCGGAAGCTTAAGCAATATTTCCAAGGTCATCCCATCACTGTGGTCAGCTCTGCTCCTTTGGGGGATATAATCCAGAACAGGGAAGCAACTGGCCGGGTTGCCAAGTGGGCCATTGAGCTTGGACCTCATGGGTTAAAATATATGCCTCTGACGACAATCAAGTCCCAAGCGTTGGTGGATTTCATCAATGACTGGACAGAGTTACAGGAGCCAGAGGAGAAGCCGGATCATACTTATTGGACTATTCATTTCGATGGGTCCAGGCAATTGGAAGGCTCGGGGGCTGGAGTCGTATTAACTTCCCCGCGAGGTGATAAGTTTTGTTATGTTCTCCGTTTAATGTTCCCTTGCACTAACAATGCAGCTGAATATGAGGCTTTACTCCACGGTCTTCGGATGGCTAAGGAGATGAATTTAAGCCGGGTTAAGTGCTTCGGTGACTCGGACCTGGTGGCTCAACAAGTGTCGGGTACTTGGGATTCCAAGGACCCACTCATGGCAGCATATCGTCGAGAGGTGGACATTGTTGCAGGTCACTTCAAAGGTTATCAGGTCGGTCATGTGGATCGGCGGAAGAACGAAGCGGCGGACGCTTTAAGCTGTTTGGGTTCCCAACGTAAACCGGTTCCACCCAATGTCTTCCTGGATGTGCTACATAATCCGTCAGTCAAGCTCCCTACAGAGGAGGATTTGGCTGTTCCTGATCCAGAGGCTCAGTTGGTGGCGGCTCTTCATGTTATCCCGGATTGGACGGTCCCATATTTGGCATATATGAACCAGGGCGAGTTACCGGAGGATGAAACTTCGGCCAGGAAGATAATCCGGCGGTCCAAGTCCATGACTATTATCAATGGAGAGTTACATCATTACAGTGTGATAGCGGCGTTTCAACATTGTGTATCTCCTGAAGAAGGCCGTTAAATTTTGCGTGAGATCCACGAAGGAGATTGTGGTCACCACGCTGGTTCAAAGTCTCTGGTAGCTAAGGCTTTTCATCACGGTTTCTATTGGCTAACGGCTCATGCTGATGCTGAGGACTTGGTCAAAAGGTGTGAGGGATGACAAAAATTCTCACGACGCGCTCATGTACCGGCTCAAGAGTTGAGGATGATTCCAATCACTTGGCCGTTTGCGACTTGGGGGCTGGATATGGTTGGGCCCTTTAAGAGATCCAAGGATAAGAAGACCCACCTGTTGGTGGCAGTTGACAAGTTCACTAAGAGGGTGGAGGCAGAACCAGTTAGTAAGTGTGATGCAGCTACGGCGGTTCAATTCATCAAGAAGGTGATTCTCCGGTTTGGCTTTCCACACAGCATCATAACTGATAATGGCACTAATCTGTCCAAGGGTGCTATGAAAGAATTTTGTCAACGTGAGCACATCCAGCTTGACGTATCATCAGTGGCTCACCCCCAATCTAATGGTCAAGCGGAGAGAGCCAATCAAGAGATCTTGAGAGGTATAAAACCCCGGCTCATGGTTCCTTTGCAACGGACGTCGGGTTGTTGGGTAGAGGAGTTACCTTCTGTGTTATGGAGCATCAACACCACACCCAACAAATCTACGGGTTACACGCCTTTTTTCATGGTTTACGGAGCAGAGGCGGTTCTCCCTAGTGACATCCGTCATGACTCGCCTCGTGTGGTGGCTTATGTCGAAGCTGATAATGAGAAGGCACGACAGGAAGCACTTGACCTGTTAGATGAGGAGCGTGACATTGCAGTAGCCCGTTCGGTGATTTATCAGCAAGATCTGCGTCGTTATCACAGCCGCCTGGTTAGAACCCGAACTTTTCAAGAAGGCGATCTGGTGCTCTGACTCATCCAGGATCAGACTGATATGCACAAGTTATGCCTGCCTTGGGAAGGGCCCTTTGTGGTCAGCAAGAATCTGCATAACGGGTCATACTACCTTATAGATGTTCGAGAGCACAAAGACTCACGTAAATCAGAGGAGGAGACCCACCGGCTGTGGAATATCGCTCATCTTCGGCCTTATTATACTTGAGCCACAGGCTCTGCTTATGTACATAGTTATGACAATGTGTATATTATGATCAAATTAATAATCCGGAGCCCGAGCTAAAGCGGGGTATCTGTTGTTTTTCTTACATCATGTGTGGTTACATGGGGGCTTCTGTTCGTAAAGCAGAGTCCGGTTTACCCCTTGATTCAGGTTATAAAGCCTTATATAAAAATCACTTGGGGGCTTGGTCGTATTCGAACCATAGCTACACCTCTTGATCGGCGCAAGGCCACCAGAAAAATCACTTGGGGGCTTGGTCGTATTCAAACCATAGCTACACCTCTTGATCGGCGCAAGGCCACCAGAAAAATCACTTGGGGGACTTGGTCGTATTCGGACCATAGCTACACCTCTTGATCGGCTCAAAGCCAAAAAAATTACTTAGGGGCCAAAGAGAGTGTTGCAAAAGCACAACTCAAACATAGGCACCCATTGAGCACAGCTCAAAATATTGCTTGGGGATTCTTTGCTTCGCAATGAACAAAGAATCTACACTTGTAATAGGCTATCAAGCCACGGCTTGGAAGCCTGGTGTATACACCTAAAACCCCGGGTTATCCTGCCTTTTTAAGTAAGCCACTCCGTCTAGGTAAACCTGGTATGACCCACCGAACTTTTGACAAGTCAATCTCATAGACCCTGTGTCGGTGTCAAAACCGGCGGTTCTCGGGTAGGTGGCCCCGAACTGTGCGTCTAAGGCGGATGGTAACAGGAGGCAGGGGACACAATGTTTACCCAGGTTCATGCCCTCTCGATGGAGGTAATACCCTACTTCCTGCTTGATTGATCTTGATGATATGAGTATTACAAGAGTTGATCTACCACGAGATCGTAGAGGCTAAACCCTAGAAGCTAGCCTATGATTATGATTGTTGTTCTACGGACTAAACCCTCCGGTTTATATAGACACCGGAGGGGGCTAGGGTTACACAGAGTCGGTTACATGGGAGGAGATCTACATATCCGAATCGCCAAGCTTGCCTTCCACGCAAAGGAGAGTCCCATCCGGACACGGGACGAAGTCTTCAATCTTGTATCTTCATAGTCCAACAGTCTGGCCAAAGCATATAGTCCGGCTGCCCGAGGACCCCCCCCCCCATCCAGGACTCCCTCAGTAGCCCCTGAACTAGGCTTCAATGACGATGAGTCCAGCGCGCGCATTGTCTTCGGCATTGCAAGGCGGGTTCCTCCTCCGAATACTCCATAAAAGATTTTGAACACCAGGATCGTGTCCGGCTCTGCAAAACAAATTCCACATACCACCGTAGAGAGTACAATATTTCCACAAATCTAATCTACTGACAACTTTTCATAACGTGACATCACGCCATGGCCCGGTCATTATTCGAACCGTTTCTCTCAACCAGCTACCGCACATATTGCGAGGCGGTTTTCTTGGCACGTCTTGTCGAAGCAGAGATCGTGTCCCCTTATCACGGGATTCTCATCAATACGGGCGTGGGTAGCCCCACCGCGCCATCAATCACATCGCTTGGGGAATAAGCGAGTTTACCGGGCTAGTGGGGAGGCGCAGGATCCCTGCTGCCTTTATAAGGGGATAAGGACTCCCTTTCGCACCCACGCTTTCTTCTTCCCGATTCATTCCCTTCGCTCGAGCTCCAGCGCCCAAGCGTTCGTCTTCTCCGCCCACAAAGGCCTTCCGAAAATGTCCGGATCTGGAGCAGGAGGCAAGTGGATGGCCTCTACCATCCGGGAGAAGGATATCAAAAAGCTTCGGGAGGCCGGGTACCTGGCCAAGAAAATCAGCCACCGTCTCCTGACGGCGGGACAGATCGTCCCTACTCCGGAACCCCACGAGAGGGTTGTATTCCTCCCTCATTTTGTCCGCGGGCTAGGGTTTCCCCTCCACCCGTTCATTCGCGGCATCATGTATTATTATGGGATTGATTTTCATGATCTATCCCCCAATTCCTTCCTCAACATCTCGACATTCATCGTCGTGTGTGAGGCTTTCCTCCGCATCTTGCCACACTTCGGCTTATGGCTGAAGATCTTTAATGTGAAGCCCCAGGTAGTGAGCGGCGAGTACGCCGAGTGCGGGGGCGCTATGGTGAGCAAGATGCCCAACGTTACATGGCCAACAGGTACCTTTAATGATTCCGTCAAAGAGTGGCAGCAGCAGTGGTTTTACATCACTAAGCTACGCGGCACGGGATGGGCCGCTGCTCCCGAGTTCCGATCCGGAGCCCCTCTGCGGCTTACGTCCTGGCCTAAAAAGGCCTGAACTGGTCTTCATCCGACGAACTGTCAGTGCTCTAGACGCGCGTTAAGGATATGGAAGACAAGAACATCGAACTCGTCAATGTAGTCCAGGTGATGTTAGTTCGCCGAATCCTGCCTTGTTAACACCGGACTTGCAATCTATAGGAATTCGATCCAGCCAGGCACTAGACCCTGCGAGAGCTCTTTGGCTCCTCGCACAAAGACATCTGGAAGGTGCTTTTCAAGTCCGGCAAATCATGGCCGGACTCGGCCGAGGACCGCGGGTACCAACTATCCCGCCCTGCAAGCTCGGTAAGTTATTTTACGTTTTATCCGCATAACCCAAAGGAAATGCTTAGTGTGTTTTCCTCAACTCCTCTAGGGCTGGACGAAGAAGGCGGAGCGGATCCACTGTCCGGCCCTGCTGCCCGAAGGACCGGCCAACCCACTTCTGATGAAGATGCTGGTCCCAGCGCCGTATAAGGCGCTGAAGAAGAAGGCCGAGAAGGAGGCCAAAAAGACCCGGGGTGGCCTTCGTCGCCGCGGCACTTCAGAGACAATATCCGAAGGTTCCAATGCCCGTTCTGCCTCCGAAGAGGACGAGGAGGAGGAGGAAGACGAATCCCCAGCGGGGGGAAGAAAGAAGAGGGCGGCCTCCATACACTTGGAGGCTGAGTCGTCTAAAAGGGGAAAAGCTCCTCTTCCGGAAGAGTCCACTGCCGCCGCCAACAACAGCCCGACGTGGGATCCCAGTGCCCAGCCCCTGGTGAACTCGTGAGTATAAAATCCGAACACATTTATGCGTCCAGTCTCATCATGGCATAATATTTTGACCTGAGCCATATTTTTTGTAGTCCGGCGCGGTCCCGCACCGAACAATCCTCATCAGAGGATTTGCTGAGCTCAGATGCTATGGAGAGCGGGACGCCCCCGAAGGCCCCTTCCCCGAAACATGTGGATAACACCGAGGCTTCGTCCTAGAAGGACCCCGGCCAAGGAGGGGAGGAAGATATCGTGAGAGGGGTGCCTGGAGGTCAAACTTCAGGGGCCGGAGACATGGGGGAGAAGATTCCCATGGGAGTCGTCGGCGGGAGCCATCTTGAATTCGGCTCCCAACCGGACGCAATTCCAGAGACCAATACGGCTCCAGAATCAAGCAGGCGGCCTCCCTCGGATGGAGGGGGCGTGCCTGTTCCACCGGCGATCTCTGTCCATCCAGAGGTGCCAGATGCTTTGCTGGCGGCGCTGAAGAGCGCCTCCATCGTCGATGAACACCGTGCCCTTATGGGTGCGGTGATTGAGAAGATTCAGTCTGCTGAGAGTGGACTGAATGAAGCCTGCATCAGCCTTGTAAAAGGCTTTGAGGTATGTTTTATGAGGTTTCGAAGAATGTCATAGTATGGATAGTAGCCCCTGATACACTGTTCGGTGAAAGAAAGAACCGGACAGAGGATCCAATTTTATGTTCGCAGGAAGACTCAATTGGTGACATCTATCTCTCTTTTATAAGCAGGCGTCTGCAGCGGCTGCTGCCTCTCATACTGCGGAGGTCTCCGGACTGAATCAAAGTCTGGAGCGAGCCAAAGAAGAACTTGGCCAGTTGAAAATGCAGTTGGGAGATAAACAAGGTATGCGCAAGTCTTGTTCGCGTTTATTGCGAATGAATTTTCAGTATGATAAAATATGCTTCATGATTTGCGCTAGGGATGATGACCGAAGTCGAGGCTCTTAAGAAAGCTGTGGCCGAGGCCGAGAAAAAGGCAGCCGTAGAGCAGGCTCTTCGTGAGAAGCACGAGGCTAGGGTTATTGAAGCTGAGCAGGAGCTTCAAGAGGCCGTGAAGAAATGTGAGACCTTGGAGCAGAGTTTAACGGAGAAAGAATCCGAACTCACCAAGGCTCATCAGGCCACGAGCGATGCCCGGGGGGAAACCCAAAGCGCCCTGCAGGGGATCCAAGAGGCGAGGAAGATCGCGGCGGGTAAGGCTTTTTTCCATGTAAAGCAAGTATTTGAGGAGAAAATTATGTTTCTAATTTTGAATTCGGATTTCTCCAGGGGTATTTGCGGAGCTGCCCTGCAGTATATCGGATGCCGCCCAATTCTACCGAGCCAAAGAAAGGAACACTGCAGATAAGCTCTTCTAGTCGCAGTATCTAGGACCGAATTATCCGGTGTCGTTTGCCGATCAACTGAAACAGCTGATCGAACTGCATAAGGCGGCGGAACTAGCCATGAAGGATTTGATTATCCGGCTATGGCCCGCCGAGCCGATTCCAAGCAGCTACTTTGGGCCCGTGAAGCGGCTTGTAAGTGCTTGCCCTCGACTTGACATCATCAAGCGGTCGGTCTGCATAGAGGGTGCGCGAATGGCCTTCGCCCGCGCAAAGGTGCACTGGGGGAAGATGGATGCTGAAAAGGTTATGACCGAGGGACCGCCAGAGGAGAAGGAGCACCGCAAGCCCGAATTATATTATGAAAGTGTCCTGAAAGGATCCTACCTTGCAGCGGAGCTATGCACCAAGGACATTATATTTCCGTGAATGCAAATCATGTTGTCCTTTGTAATGTTTGAACAAGGTCATTTATATTATTTATTGCCTGTTATATAAAAGTTTATCCTCCTGCGCGGCCGTTTTATATATTAATCCTGAGAGTTGGCCAGACGTCGGCTTCTGCCCCCACGTAAGAAGTATGGGGGTGTTCGGGATAAACCTGATCACTCTTTATCCCAGTTTTGGGTCTTCGAAGGAGGTGTTCAGCACAACGAACCTCGCAATCGGACTGTAGGGCTTTGTCACTCTCACTTAGCCATAGGAGCTTTAGGAAGGTAGGCACATCCCCTGGTGTTCGGAAGACCGCACGAGGGGCTCTATAAGCACCTGATCGGAAGAAAAACCGATCCATCGCACGCTGCATTGGTTATGGCATTATGCGGGGGAAATCCTTAAAGATTTTACAACCTCTCGAACAGCTGACCAGCTCTCGCCGTATCATGACAGTCAGTTTTCGGCTTTCTCTATGGAGGTGCTCGTATGGAAGAACCGGGACACAATCGCAGTAGTTCTCCCAGTGCTACCTTAGCCGATATAGCGGAACGTAAGGTACCAAAACATGGGAGCCGGGCAAACCCAACTATTGACCCAAGACATGATTCGGAGTTGATGCATATAATGCTATAGGTTCGGGGTGCCGAACTTCCGTGAAGGTGTTCGGACTTTATTGCCGTATTATGGGTGAACGAAGCCCCTGGCATATTTGAACGCATGTCGCGTTGTACGGATGCCACTTGACAAAAGAATTTTAATAAGAAATAGCAATAGATAAGCGTCATATGAATCCACATGTTGTATTTGAATAGTACGTCGATGCGTATGAGTACAAGTAATGTGATAAAAAAGAAATATGACCGTGGAACCTGCTGAGACCAGGGGGAAGAAGCTGCGTGCGGATCCGGAGTATAGTCGGATGGTCATCGCGGGGAATATATAAGGATTCCCTTGCGCGTTCGAGCTGCCTCCATATCACCCGTCCTGGTCGGCGCAAAGGTGAACCTGCAAAGGAAATGTAAGAAATGTTTGTGTGCCGGAGAGCGGTTGAGCCGCTGTGTGCGGCCTGTCCTGGCCTTCACCGGAGTGGTTAATTGAGCTCTGGACGAGTCGGGTTATCCTGCCGCGAAGTAGTTCGGAGTCCTTTGACGGTGTCCGGGAGCCTGGCCGTCGACTCGGGGTTCGGCTACAAGGTGCTGCTCGTTGCTTCTGCTGTTAAGGCAGTGGTGTACTCGTTGGTGCCGAAGGAAAGTTCGGCCTTGCCATTAACCGTGATGACGCCGCGTGGACCAGGCATCTTGAGCTTACGGTAGGCATAATGTGGCACCGCGTTGAATCGAGCGACCGCAGTTCGTCCGAGCAGTGCCTGATAATCACTACGGAAAGGGACGATTTCGAAGATTAATCGGTACGGTAATTGTCTGGTGATCCGAAGACTACCTCAAGGGCGACGGAGCCTGTACAGCTGGCTTCCACACCTGTTATAATGCCTCTAAAATTGGCTTTAGTGGGTTTGATCACCGAATGATCGATGCCCATCTTGCACACTGTGTCTTGGTAAAGCAGGTTTAGACTGATGCCTCCGTCCATAAGGACTCGTGTGAGGTGGAACCCGTCAATTATTGGGTCGAGGACTAGTGCGGCTGGATTGCCCTGATTGGCGTTAGCCGGATGATCCGTGCAGTTCAAGGTGACCGGCCCTAGTTTATATTGTGGGACGACTAGTTCCGTTAAGTCGGCATCCCTAAGGGTGCGCATCCGGTCCGGGTTGGGAATGTGGGTTACCACGTTCACCGTTTGGATTTGCGGGGGAAATTTCTTTTTCCTCCTGTGCTTGGTGGTCTGGGCTCTTCATCGCCATCATCGCTTTGAGACCCCCCATCTCTGTTTTTGGCACCTGCCCTGCCGGCTTGTTTGAAGACCCAGCTGTAACACCCCGGATGTAACTTTCCATATTTGTAACTCCAACTCTTGCCATTTTCGGCTATGTGCTATGATATTCCCTCCGTGTTCGGGTTTTGTTTGGCGTTTTGTATTTTGTTCATGTCATGCATTTCATATCATGTCATCATGTGCATTGCATTTGCATACGTGTTCGTCTCATGCATCCGAGCATTTTCCCCGTTATCCGTTTTGTAATCCGGCGCTCCCATCTCCTCCGGTGCACCCCTCTTGTTTTCTTTCGGGAGCGGGTGTCAAACATTCTCGGAATGGACCGAGGCTTGTCAAGTGGCCTTGGTATACCACCGGTAGACCACCAGTCAAGTTTCGTTCCATTTGGAGGTCGTTTGGTACTCCAACGGTTAACCGGGCATCCGCAAAGTCCATTTGTGTGTTCCAGCAAAAACCCCTCTCTGAACAGCCCAAAACCCACCAAACTCTCTTCCATGCTGTAGGTCGTTCGATCACGATCGTGTGGGCGAAAACCGCACCTCATTTGGACTCTCCTAGCTCCCTCTAGCTATATATATATGCATTCCCTCCCGTATACATTCGCAGTCCAACCCTAACCTCGTCCCCTCCGCGCCGCCGGACAAAAACGTCCACCGACGGACACGTCCGTCTTCCACCTCCGCCGCCACGTGTCGCCTCTGGATTCGACGCCGCCCGCGCCCGTATGCCGCGGCCCGCCA